>NW_017306609.1:484315-489429 GCF_000935625.1 Nanorana parkeri | reverse complement strand
GGGCTTTCCGTACAACGTGTTCCATACCGAGTTTGGAACAGGAATGTTTGTAAGTAAGTAAAATTAAAAAAAATTTGCAGACAAAGAAAATCTTAGCTTTTTACATATTTAAAGCCCATCTCTAGCCTTTTTTTTACATTATTTTAATGTGTTTGACTTTTGAGCAGTTGGAATCCTATATTAGGCAAGAATGGGACAGCATTCCTCTCTCAAAACTCCAGCAACTGGTCTCCTCAGTTACCAGATGTTTACGTGTTGAAAAGAAGAGGGGATGCTACACCATGGTAAACATGGCCCTGTCACAACTTTTTTGAGACATGCTGCTGCATCATTTTCAAAATTTACCTTATTTTATTTTTTTAAATGGTACATTTTCTCAGTTTAAACATTTGATATGTTTTCTATCGTGAATAAAATATGGGTTTATGAGTTTTGCAAATCATTGCATTCTGTTTTTATGTAGATTTTACAGTGCCCCAACTTTTTTTGGGGTTGTATGTTCTAATTATGAGTGTAGTGGACAGTCTGCACTTCAGAAAGAACAGTTTAAGGACACAAAATAGAACTACACTATAGCATAATTGTTGTTTTTACAGACAGATTTGGCAGAAGAAAGAATACGTCAAAGGAAAGAGAAGCGGACACAGAGAGAAACCATGAAAATCTATTTCTTGCGCTTGTTTTTGAATATCATTGTGATCTCAGTATTGGGCGGTTGCTTCTATGCAATATATTTGGCTACAAGCTATTCACAGGAACACACAAGCTCTGTAAGTTATTTATATCAAAGCAACCTCTTTATTGGCTCGATTGTTTTAATGTCTATTTGATGTCCTAGATCAAATTCTTTACAGGTTTTTTCCTGGATCATCAGGCCCCAATTACAGTACAACTAGAGAGGATTGCTTTGTTATTCATTGCAATCCCACAGATTGCAGCTGTTGTGTATCTAGTGCATTTTGGAAAATGGCTTCCGATTGGTTGCAGTATGCAACACATTCCCTTTTTTTTCTTTGCACTTAGCCCTGTCCAAAAAGCCCAGTATAAGGCACCACACTGTGTTTTGTGTTTGAAAAAGCAGCTGTTCACTCGAAGCTGCATGCCATAGTGAAACAATTCCTCAACACATACATGATTGCTTGATATTGCTAAGTTTATAACTTTTGAAAGAAAACTTCCATTACTTAGTAGTTTTCAGTCTGCCTGACAGAAACTTCCTTATTTGTACAAAGTATCATGTTTGAATACTTTTTTTTTTTTTTTACATACTGGCTAGACCCAGTTTACGGCAATTAGCACTTCTTAGCGGTACTTCAATTTTATTGTTGCTGGAGGCGCAATATATCTAGTTACCCTTGTGTTGAAGGAATGATTGTGGCTTTTGTTATATACTAGGGGGCATTTATGACTTTTACACATAGACTTAAGGGCTACATTTAAGTGTTACATTTATGTAACATATCAGTTTGATGTAGTACCAAAAGTTAAAGAAATTTCGATTAGGGGTTATTAGTCCAAGGACTTTTCCAGAATAAAGAAATATATGAACTGTCTGTGCAGTAAGAGTAAATACCACCCATGCTATTGAAGTTTTAGCCATTTCCCTTAACGGCAATAAGGGGTGTTTCTAGGTTCCTGGGCACCTAGACTAAGATATTGAAGGGTTTATGGTATAACAAAGTGGTTACAATTGGTGCTCATTCCATATTACGCAACATAATCAAATCAAATGTAGGATATTGCTGAAAAAAAATACATTAATTGTATATTACATTGCCAATTGTATAGTACATTATTTATCTAAATAAGGAGATGTGCATATAAAATATATCACTGTCAATCAGTAGTCTAAAATCATTAAGCGAAAATGAAGTACTGTACACATTGTGAGGTTTGCGTAAATGTACTAATGTCTATAATTCTTTACCCAACATTATTCTAAAGAGTTGTGAGGGGGAAAATGTAGTTACTAGTGGTGGTAAAAATGGATTACCAAAATGATTAGGAATCATACTTGGGATGATGGCAAAGGGCACTCAGTAGAAGAACTGGGGCACGTGCCCTGGGTGCCAGGGTATAGCAACACCCTAGATGCTATCCTTATGCTACGTTTTTTTTTAACAGGTAGTGCTGTAATTATAACTGAGCTAAATACTAACTGTAACAAAAACCTCAGGGACTACAAAGAATAGCGGGTAAAAATTGGTTGATTTGATGTTGGTCTTGTCTGATTGACTTCTATGTTCAGCAGACACTTCTTTTGCCCACTATACATTGGCCATACTGGTCTGTTGAGGGTTGAAACAGTGTGTAATTAATACATGCCTTAAAAACCCTGTCAGAAGTTCCCACTTGTTTAAAGTGTGTGTGCATACAAACAAAAAAGTACTGGGTTTGTTTGGTGAAATGTTAATTAGCTAAAAGGATTATCACCATCTAATATGCTGATCCCCCACTATATATTATCCCCAGTATGTGTTGAATTTTCTTTTAAAAAGCCCTTCCTATTTTAAAGCAAGCCACTATGAGTTTAAAGAAATATTGTAAAGCATTGCTATAACTTGAGTACACTGCATATGTACTGTTATGTGGCCAAGTATAAATCATTGGTGTGTTTTCAGATTACTCAAAAAACAGATAGCCTGAGTCTTCTGACAGAATATCTTCCATCCATTGTCATTACTATTGCCAACTTTATCACTCCACTCATCTTTGAAACCATAGTACAATATGAAGACTATTCTCCAGCTTTTGAGATCCGCTTTACGCTTATAAGGTATGTTACTTCCTACATGCTATGTTAAAGCTAATTAGGTCATCATTTTATCTTGAAGTATCACATATTTTTAGGACTAGTCACTCGCTAAAGCAGTTCAGCTTGGCAGACCAGTGCTGCTCTTCATTTGTCTTTTTGATGTTGGACATTTTTTCAAGACATCTGAAATTTTATGTGAGAGGTAGCACATGAAGAAAATGCACTGCAGCATAAATAAAAAATTGTAAACGGCAGCGTAAAGTGATCCTTTTAGTTAGTTTATACTAGCTAAATAAGTTTATACTATTTATATATAAAAATTCTTCCTAAAGCTGATGTTTGACCAGCTTACGAGAAGGCACAGAAAGGTGCCTGCTGTAACCTTTGTTAATAGTTAATCATGTTAAACCCTTCTGTATGTGTCCCTCTGATCCTGGTTTCACTCTTTTACTTAGGACCTAGCCCTGCAAACCTCCCATCCTACTGTCCAATAAGAGAGCCTCATTGACCATTTAGGACACTCATTGGATGGGGAAAAGGTGGGTGAGCAGGGCTGAAGTCAGTAAAGCTGAGCCCTTAGGGAAAATTTGTTTCAGAGAGGTGCTGGTAAAGAGACTAGCAGACACCTTGTGGTGATTGCTTTTAGACAAGACTTATAATTTAGAAAGTTTAAAATGACAAAACAGGTTAGCTTTTTTTTCCTGCTTGGGTGTCATGAAACATAAGGCATACCTTGGAGGACGTGGATGAAATTAAGGCAGAAAACAAGGTGGTTACTTTATTTTTACTGGAGATTTCCCAAAGCATGTGTATTTGTTGCTGTTACTGCATTACTGTTATATATCTATTACTGATTTTGCAGCCTGATATTTAGCAACGTGACAAAGTGCAGATATTGTCCAGCAGTTTATATTTCATATTTTGCCATTATATGGTGAGCATTGTCCACCAACATTTCACAGGACTTAATTTTACTGCTTCTCTGTGACTGACTTCATGTTTTGTTGCCTGTTGAGTGCAAGGTTAAACCATACAAAAGCTTCTTTTGTAACTGGCAGTTGTTTCCCAGAAAGATATAGTTACGCCAGACAGAAGTGGAAAGTTGTTTTTCTACCCCCTGCCTCTATTTCCTTGATCTGAATCAGTGTGTCTTCTAGGTGTGTGTTTGTGCGATTGACCAGCATTGCTGTTCTGCTTATCTCTTTATGGACTAAAATCACTTCCTGCTCAAACGGAAGCTGCAAGACTTGTGGATACAACTATAAAGATTACCCGGTAAATCAGAATTTCTTTTGACGTTGTGTAAAATGTTCAACCATTATGCACATTATTCAGTGAATTGTAGACAAGTAGAACAAACAAAAAAAAAGTGTAACTGTGGTGTGAGAATCAAAAATCATCAACTCTGCATGCTGATTTAAAATCATCTTACATTCATTAGTTAGACAAACCTTTTTTAATTTACTTACAAATAGAGTTCATCTACTTCCTGGCCCACTTCTGGCACAAATTATGTAATGTGCCAAAGTGTTGCATCCTGGGAAGGTTACATCAGCAGAGCATTGATGGGAAATCTCATCTCAATCTCATGAGATCTCAGGGAAAGGCATTTTCCTCCCCTGAGATAATGTGCATGGTCACATGTGCCAGAGTTCCAGGAAGTAAAACGAGAGCTAGGTACCTGCCCTTAGTTAAGATGGCCACTGTCAGAAGACTGGGAAAGAAAAGAGAAATAAGGTATGCAAAGAATAAAAAGCCTTTAATTATCTAGAGGTATCTGTTTGTAGATTGCCATTACTAAACATTTCCAAAGGTGTGTTTGTTGTTATTTTAAAGATATGGGTAAAGTTCCTCTTTAAGTGAGCACACTCTGAGTTTGGGTGATTTGTCATTCTCCCCACATAACATTTAGTAGTACTTTCTGAATCACATCACCACCCTGTGGCCACAACGTTGGCTATTTGTACTAGAACCTTTATTTAGCACTGTTAAATATTTTGTCCCAAATTAATATGGCATTTAAGAGGAAACTTGCCCTCCATATGCGAAGCTAAAAGCATCACTAATAAATATGAGTGGCACAAGGAGATCTCAGAAGTATTGAATACTTCTGAGATCTCCTTGTGCCACTCTGCTTCCGCACTGTCATCTCAATTCTCTTGTCATCGGTAGCCGGCTGACTCTTCCTCCTTTTCACAGCTCGCCACTTGATGATGTTCTATGAAACCTGGCGTATTCACAGACATGCCACCAGTCTCTCTGCCAGGGTAGATTCTTGAATTGCACCCAGGATGCAAAAAGCACAATACTTTGTCCCTCTCCGAAACATTGCCTAGGATGTGTAATGTGGACATCCTGG
>NW_017306609.1:433623-484156 GCF_000935625.1 Nanorana parkeri | reverse complement strand
GGGGGGGAGGGGGTGATACATAACTCTTCTTTATGGAAGGACTCAGGAATGTGGCAGGATGCACAAAAATAGGAAGGTATTTAGGATGACAAAACTATGTGCAAATGTTTAAGAGTAAAGGAGGAGGGAGCAGATTAAAGAACATTCATGCATGAAGGTCCCCTTCATTATCAATACTTTTCCTCCTAAGTCTCTTATATCATATGTTAGTACCCTTTTTATAGGACCTTGTTATGTTGTGCCTAATTCGTGATGACAAAATGTAAAAAAATAAATTAAATAAAAAACATTTGATATATATCAGTAATAGATGTACCTTTCCCCATGTCTAGTCTTGTTAAAAATAATCAAGTACAGAATAATACATGTTGATGATGACAGAAATCCAGTGATCTGCTAACTTCCTGCCTGAGTTGACAACACACTGCCTCTGCTTCCCTGAAATCACAAGTGGTGCTTTCAGCCCTGCCCAAGTCTTACCCTAGATGTAGAGGTGAGCTGCTGGACTTAATACTTCTCATTTCACAGATATAACAGCCTTACATAAGGCCCACATTGTTCCACAGCTATCGACAAATGAAGCCTCCACTTTATTTTTTGCTGAACCACATCAAATTTTATTGATGCTAGATTAGGTAAGGCAGTATCTTCGCTATCAGACATGATTCTGCCCCTGATGCATTTCACCCAATGGGCATACTCATAGGAGCTGCAGCTTATGCATTTGTATGCATGGAGCGGAGAAGATGGATCATGGACAGCCTGTGCAGCTGGACAACAAAACGCCTACTCCTTAAGTTATGGAGATGAGGAGAGGAAGTTGTATTCTGTAGTCCAGCATGGGAGAACTAGGCATGGCTGATAACGCTGCTTGACAACAGAACCACTCCCCTTACATTATGCATGAGGAGAGAGAAAGGTGTTTTGCTTGGGATTTCAGTGCAGCAGGGGCAGTAGGGGAGTAGTCAGCTCAAACAGTAAGTTAGTGGCACACTGGATTTTTGGCAGATCGACTGGTATTTTTCTGTACTTGCAGCATTTTTAAAGGGATAAAACATAGGCAAATGCGTATGTATTGTAAATATAGTGAGCATTTTTTTTTGTTTGCTCAGACAAAATTTGTCATGTTGAAACGTGTAGACTGCTAGTGCTGACCTCCAGAATGAGTACAGCGACAAAGCACTCTAGTTTTTTAGTTGCTGCATGCTAGTAATTGTCTTGTGCCTCAGGACTGGGCCAGATGCAGACATGCAACTTCCTTTTTCTCAGTAGAAGACCAACAATTTTAGCCCATATATTTTTCTCATGACAGGTGTACTTTTAAAATTTTTTTTTTTTTTAATTGTATTATTGACCTAACAAGCCAATTAGAGTTTAAAGAAACCCTGTCACCAGACAATTTCAACATAAATCTTCTCATAAGATAAGCCTCTCTTGTATACACATCCAAAAGCCCTGAGACTGCTGCTTGGTGCCGCCATCTTTGATGCGATGTCAGCAGCCCCAGCAGACAAAGAGCTGTCACTCAAGTGATGCTTTACAGCAGCGGTAGGTAAACTCCAGTCCTCCATCTGTGGTGCAACTACAAATCCCACTAGGCATTGTAAGGCTCTGACAGCCAAAGGCAAGACTCCGAGAGGCAGATGCATGTTGGGATTTGTAGTTTCCCCACAGCTGGGGGGTTGGAGTTTGCCTAGCCCTGTTGTATAGGTCCCCTACGCTCCAACCCGGCAGCTACATTAATAACTGATACATTATTTTTTTTACATAAAAGTTTATTCATCTTTTCAATAACAAAAGAAAACATACAAGAATAACAATTCAAAGATTGTAACATAATAACAACTATTAAATATAAGCCTTATGCCTCAATACATACATTCTAACATAGATTTTCTCATTTCCTAGGGATTCCTCCCATATTTTACATATACAGTGTATAATCATATAATTCACATACAAGGCACTTCTATATATAATATAAAAAGTAAAGAATAAAATAAGATACATTTTATGTAGGGTGATAAAAGAGCTGGGCCAGCACAGATAATAATTAGACACTCCTACAAGTGGAGAATGATGTGCAAGGAAAGAGGATGCTCTGCTAGGCACTGGACTCTTCTTGTAGTAGTCAAATTCAGTAGCATGTTTAAAGGTACAGTGTAAGTCAGGAGTCTCAAACTCAATTTACTCGGGCGCACTGAAAAAAAATGTTCTTCTCCCATGCGCCGGTATGTGTTCGCTCACTTCCCGATCTACTGAGCCGACCTGTGACAGTTTCAGTGTCACAGGTCGGCTAGAACTATGAGGTGAGTGAAAAGCACTCACCTCATAGTTCTCCTTTTAATGTCTGTGTGTGTTTATAATGTCAGTGTATGTGCTTGCGATGGTTTCTTTGTATGCAATGTCAGTATATTTGTTTTTTTTAGTAAGTGTGTTTGTGTGTTTGTTTGTTTTTTTCCTAAAGGTTTTAATTTTAATCATAGAGGACCAACAGACTCACACATGTATGTATGTATATAAACACACACACACACACACACACACACACACACACACAGAAATGCACACTGTGGGCCACATGATACCGGTTCGTGGGCTAGAATTGGCCTGTGGATTTTTTAATTTAATTTATGGAAATGAAAAACACTTTAATAAGGCATTTAAAATACTTTTTTTTTTCTGTGCTTTTACCTGCAATGTTTTAAGTTGGTGACAGGGTCTCTTTAAGATGTATTTGTGTCCCTGAATATCTTCACATTGCTGTTCATCTAAATAATAATCATGGTTTCTGTATACATGCACCCACTATTGTTTTTTTAAAGAGAAACGCTAACTGTTAACAAAATCAACCCTTGCAGAGGGGTTACCCCTACACTGCAAGTGTTAACCGCTTCTTTTGGTCTAGAGGTTGGAATACAGACGATATACTCACCTGGTTTAATTTTTCTTTAATTTTACAGTGTTGGGAAACCCGAGTTGGACAAGAAATGTACAAGCTCATGGTGTTTGACTTTTTAATAATAATGGCAGTGACTATTTTTGTGGAATTTCCAAGGAAGTAAGTTTGCTGTATTGCAATGGTAACTAAAGATGTGCCCAACATGTAATGTACTGTGGTAGAAGAAATTACCGTTAGAACATGCCTCAGAACACATTTCTTTTAGTTTTGGGCAACTGGGAACAAAACAATGAGAAAATCCATAGTTTTATCTGATCTCTCCTTCTGGAAATGCTAGTTTCCTGCCTGTCATGCCAATCCATTGGCTTCAGTACTTTGGGAGTCCCTGACCCAGAACAAGTATGTAGATTAGGAGCTGTTACTTCAGTCTGACTTTCTTGAGCTGCATGCTTGTACCAGTTCAGTGAGACAAGTATTGAAGCCATTGGATTAGGAAGATAGCCAGGAGCTAGTGTTTCAGGAGGAGGTCTGCAGTGGCAACGTCCACAGTTTTCTCTGCACAGGTCATTGTGTGCACTTCCTTTCGAGGAAAATGCCCTCTTCAATGCTAAGGCTAATTGTTAATGTCATTCAGTTCTATTCATCCTTGTGAAGTTGCGCACTGCGTCGCTGTGCGGTTGAAAAATGTACTGCAATGCTGTGGTGTGAACTGACTTCACAGTACGCAAAGAAAGCAGTTGTCCTTGTCTATTCTATAGGACTGTGCTGGGAAAGGTTGCCCAGTCTAGCCCAACATGCCTGGAGTACACACCAATAATGCTTGCCTTTGCCCCAAAGCCATCATTTATATGAGATGTCTCAGGGAATGTCACAAACCCCCCATTTATAGTTTGCGCAGGACAAAGATAACAAGGGGAGAAAGGACTTTAAAAATGTTATTTCGATTTTTACTTATTTGTTTTACATTTTCATTTTACTTTTTTCAGTATCTTTTTTTTTTGTGTGTGGAAGAAATATATAAAGTACATGAAAATAAGGAAAATAAAGAACACTGGGAAGGTTTTCATTAGCAGCTAAATCAGTTTCACTTCATTCACCCATATTAACAAACTTTTCAAAGTAAAAATGGGCATACATTCAGTGAACAACAGTCCACCCAGTCCCACTCCATACAACTGTTAGGACAAACCATGCCTTTAGGAGACCTAAACATCTACATTATAGATATGTGTGGATTCAATTGGTGTTGTGTGGATCCTAGTATTTAGAACGGTCTCTATAGGTACACCAACATTTTTCTTGGTGAAGCTCTTTACAGAGAGTAGTTGACAGCTAGGAGGCGATCCGATACCTTGCCTCAACTGCATGCCAAGTGGTTGGCACAAGATTGTAGCCTGGTCCCATTGACTACAGTGGTCACATTTCACAAGTGGCACTGTCTGCCAAATGTGACATGCTTTATAAAATTTGCTGCAGCGTTTGTACAAGCCTGAGTGTCCCCTCTTTTAGTCTAGGTTTTAGTTTTGCAGTTGGAGGGTGGTAAAAACACAGATCAACTACCAGTTTATACCACCCCTTCTGCCATAAACAACAAGGCCTTAAAAGGAGAACTATGAGGTCAGTGATTTTCACTCAACCTCATAGTTCAAGCCGACGTATGACAATGAAACTGTCACACGTCGGCTCAATAGATCAGGAAGTGAGCGAACACATCGCGCTCCGATCCTCCAGCGCTGACTGGCGGAATGGGGAGGGGCGGGCACATCTGGCTCTGCCTCTAGATAGGCAGAGCCAGCTGTCAATCACTGATCCTAATTGGACACCATACCTGAACTGATTAAAAAAAAAAACCCTCAGAGATTAGCTTTCTGAATACCTCACATTTAAGCAATGTTCTTTGGTTTTTAGGTTGCTGGTCACTTATTGCTCTTGTAAGCCAGCTCAGTGGTGGGGCCAGCAGGAGTTCCAGATCCCAGCAAACGTGCTTGAGATTGTGTATGGACAGACCATCTGCTGGATCGGAACCTTCTATTCTCCACTTCTTCCAGCCATAGCGACTATAAAGTACTTCATTATATTCTACGTCAAAAAAGTAAGTTTTATCTTGCATAGAATTAATGCTTTTATACATTTGATTTATAATATTTGTACAGATCACATCCTTGCATAAATTTCCCATATGTGTCTCGGTTATCTATCAGATGAGGCCACTTTAGACTTTTATTTCTTATAAATAGGGATGTCCCGATACCACTTTTTCACAACCAAGTACATGTACTTGCCCTCAGGTACTTGCCGATACCAATTACCGATACTTATTCTTAAAAGGGACATGAGAAATGTTTTCTAAAACAATACAGACAAATGATTTTAGGGCAGTTTCTCAACAGACTGCGTCCACATCTCACCAGAGCTGAATAGAGATCCCGCCAGGACTGCGTCCAGATCCCACCAGGGCTGCTTATTGGGTCTCTGCAGCGCTGCATACAGATGTCACCAGGACTGCATATTGCATCTCTCCTGCGCTGCATACAGATGTCACCAGGGTTGCATTTTGCGTCTCTCCATGGCTCTGACAGTTGCTGTGCTGAGCAAGTGCCAAACGGAGCAAGTGCCTGTCTCGTGTCCGCTCTGAGGCTGTATTCGCGGTGTGGGGCTGCCTCAAGCAGTGCCTGCCCCAGGAAGGTGGAGGGCATGTGGGACCTGGCAGGCAGTGTCAAATACAGCTACTGCCAGGTCCCCGGAAGGCTGCTTCAGGACCCCACAAACACGGGACCTGAGGCGGCTGATCTGACTTAAAAATTTAAGGGGCCAGTATCAGCCTTCAGTATCAGGGCATTTTCACGAGTACAAGGACATCCCTACTTATAAAGCTTTATTGTATGCAATGAAAGTGTCTTTAACTGGTGAACGATATGCGTGCTTAGATACCAAATAGATTGGATAAAATTCAAGTCATCCGAAGACCACTTTGCTAAATGTATGCATCTATCTTTTTTTGCTTTGGGCACTAGGTTAAAATGCTAAATCTTTTATAAATCAGGTTGGCTGATATTATTAGTACACATCCAGATCTTATACTCTCTTATTCCCTCAGATCTCTTTAATGGAGAATTGCAGGCCAGCTACCAGGCCTTTCCGAGCCTCAAGCTCCAATTTCTTCTTCCAGGTGATACTGCTAATAGGCCTTGTCCTTGCCTGCGTCCCTGTGGGGATTGGAATTGCTAGGTGAGGAAATTTGTCAGTGTTGTATTTTTTATGTGTACCTCCTCTCATACTTCTATGTGAGAGGAACTATATCTCATATATATGTCTGTTAATCTGCAGCATACCAGCTTCCAAAGCATGTGGCCCATTCATCAACTATAACACATCATGGCAGATCATCCCCTCCACTGTAGATTCTTTTCCAGACGGCCTGAGAAAGACCATCTACGTCATTTCATCTGAATCCTTCGCAGTCCCATTTTTCCTGCTGTCATGGTATGTGTTCACATTTTAAAAACATTTCTGGTTAATTTATCATTTCTTTGGCCCTCTTTACTTTAGTCACTGATTGTCACTGATGCCCATTTCATCCATGTTGAAAGCATTGCAGTGACATAGGAGATGCCAAACTTAAAGTGACACTAAACTCAGGAGTTAAATCTTAAAAATACATTCAAGTGCCTTAACTAATAACAAAACTGTACCTACCACGGCTACAAACTACAAGGGTCTCACATTTAGTTTAGTAATTTGTATTGAGATTGTAGTCCATCACAGGAATGAGCTTGGAGTGGTGGCTACTTTGTAACACACACAGCGACCATGCGGAACAAAAGTAGCCACCCTCCAGAAGCAAGGACAGTGTCAGCACGAATTCAGAGATGATATGAGTATCTACAGCTGAGTGATACGCAAATAATATACATTTTTGTTAATAGTTAAAGCAGGGGTGTAACTAGAAATCACAGGGCCCCATAGCAACATTTTGTATGGGGCCCTGTGACTTCTAGTTATGCCCCTTGCAGAGCCCACTTGAGACCCCACGCAGCCCACCTGAGGGTAACTCTGCAGAGCCCACCATAGGCTCTCTATGGTGGGCTCTGCAGGGTCACACTCCTTAACTGTCCGCCTCCTCTTCCTGCGCGTTTTGCTGTTGGGCCCCTCCTCCTCCGTCGCCGTGCCCGCCTCCTCTGCTGCCGTCCACGGGCCCCTCCTCCACTGCCGCTGCTGGCTCTTATTAACTCTGCAGCGGTTGTGAGAAGAACGTGCTGCTGCACAGATCACTGTCAGTTATTTGAACAACAGCGCATTCTTCTCACAGCCGCCAGTGAAAGCCACCAGCGTAAGATGCCATAGCGACCCAGGCGGCACGCACGGCATTTGGCCGGGCTCCCCTGGGTCCCAGTCTGAAGAAAATCTAGAAAAACATATGCAGTACATTTCTGCAGCATATTGCAATTTCCCCAAAGTTTTCTCTCTTTAAAAACAGTATAATCTGTGACACGACTTGTGCAGTTGTATAGTCCACCACATAACACGTGCACACACACAATACTGCAGCCCAGCATGTCTTGCACAGACACACAGTAATAATCTCCAGCATGTCAAATGTTCAGTTCAGCACATCACACACACTGAATGATACAATTTACCACATAACAAACACAGAATGATACAATTCAGTACATCACATGTATTCATATACACATGCACGGACACATACCAGAACATGCGCACGCACACAGTAACACAGTCCAGCACATGATATCAGGTCAGGCCTGCCGGCGGTGGAGCCGGTGTGGCAGCCCCAGGGCTCAGGGGGGGCCCACTGACGGGCAGACTAGGCCACGGGGTAGGGAGGCAATGGCCGCTGGTCCTCTCTGATGCTCTGCAGGCTGGACCAGCGCTGCGGAGGTATATGATTCTGCAGTGAAAAATTGGGATTGCAGTCCCCTGAGACAGCGCTACCACGAGGGTGAGGGTGATTGGGTATGGTGGGGGGGGGTGAGGGGACTGGGACGGAGCCCGAGGTGTCCAGCAAAGGATCGCTGATGGGAGTGTTGGGACTCCAACGCTCGAGGGCACGAGCAAGCCAGCCCGAGACAACGAGCGGTGTGTCAGGGGGAGAGAGGACGGCTGGAGGCGGGCAGGCACAGAGAGCGGAGAAGGCTGTGATAGGCGGTTGCCAGGAGATGGACGCTGCAGGCGTCGGAGCCGGGAGAGTCAGTAGGAGTGATGTGACTTCAGCGCTCGAGGTTGCGAGCAGGGGCGCCCGGGGCGACGAGCGCTGAGTCTCGGGGAGAAGGCAAGTGTGGGCAGGTGAACGTTGATGCGGCTACGCGTTTCGAGGAGGGCGGGGATGAAGGCAGGGGGAAGCAAGGAAGTGACTGACGATAATATGGAAAAACCAATTAAATAATGAAAAAATGGCTGGTGGGCTGCGGGGGGTTATGGGGTGGGGGAATGAATGGGTAGTTGGGAAAATGTTAAGGAGTGGAAAGTTGCAATGCGTAACGAAGTCATTGATGGTGTCAGGGGGACCGTCCCAAATGATGATGATATCATCAATGTAACGTCCGTAGAAAATCAGGTGTCGGGCGAAGGGGTTGTTGTGCACCCCCCAAACCCTCAATTCCCCCTGACCTTCCCACAAGCACAACTGATTGTACACAATCCCCACCAGTGGAAGTCCCCCTTCTATTCACCCCTCGTCATTGATATCGCATCAGCTATTACTTTGTGGTAAGTTTCCCCATTTTTGCTTAAAACCAATTCCTTATGATATGATTCTGCAGGCAGAACGGAAGCTCCGGGGCTGTCACTGTGTACAGCGGCATGTTTCCCTTTGTTCCATAGGTCCATCACTGCATGACACGCACAGTAACAGACTATGTCACTATGTCACAGATGTGCACACACATTAATACAGAGCAACAATTCACATGAGGACACACACCACAAACACATACAATGTTACAGTTCAGCTTATCAGACATATACAGTAATAGAATTCAGCACACACATACACAATAATATAATTCTGCACATAACATAAAAAAACAAATAGAATTCAGCACATCACACATATACAGTAATAGAATTCAGCACGCACTAAAACGATAATAGAATTCAGCACATCACACATATACAATATCAGAATTCAGTTACACATTAGCACGATAATACAATTCAGAACATCACATACAGTAGAGCCCGCCATTGTGCACTACTGTAGTGCAGAAACCCGAGCCTGTGAATGTAATAAACAAAAGGTGTCTTCCCCCGTGTACATATAGAATTTAAAATTTGCACAGAAACAAGGCTTCTAAACCATGAAAGCTAACCTTTACATGCAAAAATCAAATTCTACCAATGCAGCCCTCTGTATGATGATTAATAAAACCATAGACATGTCAGGTATAAAATGCTAGAATTTTGGAATACTTACACTTGCAGAGCATTCACTTCCTGCTTTGAAAGGGCAAAATGTCTTTTAAAAAATGAGTTTGGGAAATCTCATCTGTAATCTCATGAGATCTCAGGAAAAGGCATTTTGCTTCCCTAAGATGATGATGAGCATGGTCAAATGTCCTAGTCATATGTCCTAGTCACATGTGCCAGAAATCCAGGAAGTAGTGGAAGAGCTAGTAATCTGCCCTTGGTAAACATGGCCACTGTCAGAAGACTGGGGAAGAAAAGAGAAATTAGGTATGCAAAGAATACAAAGCCGGCAATTATCTAGAAGTATCTGTTTGTAAATTGTCATCGCTAAACATTTCAAAGGGTGCATTTTTGTTATTTTAAAGATATGGGTAAAGGTCCGCTTTAACCCCTTCATGACTGACGGCGTACAGCGTACGTCGCCAGCATTGGGGCTTTACAACAGAAGCGATTCTGGCGAATTACCTGTCGCCAGATCGCTTCTGTGTCGCGTAGAAGGGGCCGCCCCCCCCCTGCGGTCCGCCCCGCCGTGCTTCCTGGGCTCCGTTGCCTCTCCTACGGGCCAGGGACAGGCTTCCTTTGTGTCGGTGGGGAGCTATGCTTTTAAAGCGTCTTCAATGGACTTTTTGGGGTACTGCAGTTTTTCGCCGTTTCACGGACGCACGCAATTTGTAACCTGGGCATGTTGGGTATCGTTTTACTCGTTGTAACCTCATCTTTTATATTTCATTAAAAAATTGGTATTTTGTTGTGTTTTGGGGCATTTAATTAAATTTTTCACTTTAGGAGTTTAATAAGGAGTTGCGCTAATATTGCGCAACATAAAAATGTGCAACTACCACCATTTTATTCTATAGGGTCTTGGCATTCAGAAAATATATAATGTTTGGGGGTTTTTTAAGTCATTTTCAGGCCTAAAATGTGGAATATAACATGGGTGCAAAAAAATGAAAAAAAGGCCTCAGTCACGAAGGGGTTAATACATATTGATATGATTGTTTTCATTAAGATGCTCTCCTTTCATATTGATGTAAAAACATTGATAACATTTTACATTTCTTTTTTAAGATACTGCTTGGATATTATGTGCCACTTAAAATTGATGTAATATTCTCTCTCTGCAGTCTGGTCATGTTCTATTTTATTGCATTGGCCGGAGCCCACAAGAAGGTGGTCGAGCAGCTGCAAGAACGACTGGTCATGGTAAAAATACACTGTGCATAAAGAATATATTCTCACACACTACATTTACAAACGAAAGTCTTATGTATTGTTTTTTTTTTTTTTTTTTAAATAGTTTGCTTATTATAGTATAGTATATATTTTTCCTCGCTGTAAAAGGAAGCATGGTTATGCACTTATATGCTTATAAACAGGGCTTGAAAAATTTGATGGTGTCTCACCAGTCAGTCAAAAATGTCACCAGTCAGCATGACCGGACTATAGCCTTGCAATTTATGTTAAAAACGCCCATAGGCGACGATTAAAACGCTTTTACTGCTCATCAGTTTAGTGTTATCAGGCATTAATGGCTCTAAAATAATTGCTCTCACTCCGACGTTTGCGGCGATATTTAACATGTGCGGAACAATAGACGCAATCCTCGTTTTCGCACGTAGGCGCACCCGACGCATATCTGCGTGCGTATGTGGGTGGTGGGGACTTTAAAAAACAGTTTTTCTTCTTTTTTAATTTTTTTATGATTCTTTAATTTAGTATTACTTTTTTTTTTTTTACACACACAGCTTTATTGCTATTACATGGGGGGCTAAGATTTCCTATAAAGCTAGCCATACACTGCTTGAAATTTGAGTAATGTGTGGCCCTGTTGGCACTCCTTTGTTCAACGAGGATCCATTTTTTAATCAACTTGATCAGCTGCAGTCACTGTTCAGGTATTGTGACAGTACCACACCCACCAGCATGGATGGGGGAATTGAATTTTTTTTTTTTCTCAGTCAGTCTGTGGGGCTGAATGGCCAACGTTACCTCCTGTTGGTTCTTTGGGACAGGGAAAAACTAACAGGGGTTTTAAAACCTGAAGTAAAATTAGGGATGGAAAAACGAGAAAAGCTCCATGAGCCTTTTAGCCATAATGGGCTAGTATGCAAAGCAACCCCTTCCAGCAATTTGCTCCACCCTTTCCGGTGGTTCCATGTTTGCCCGGTCTTTTTCTGGGTTCAGATTCTTCAGCTGCTTGATTGGCCGGGCCCCTCATGTGCACAGGAGTTATTTCATGCCTGTGCACTGAGCTGCGCATGCATGCACAGAATAAAAAGATTGCTGACAGGCAGCAAAAAGCTTTATGGCAGAAGAGACTTCCACAGTCTCTTGTGTCATGATAAGCCTCCTTTTTTCACTTCCGCTTTACCCATTTCACTTTATTCAATAGAAAACATTTTGGTTCCAGAACACCTAAATGCATAAAAGAAGCTTTGTGGCAAACAGTTCTTACACAACAATATTCATCCCATATATCTGACAGTGTACTTTTGTATTCTCTGAGGTCCTGAAGTGAAATGTGGCAAACCATTGGTTTGCCTGATAGTCAAGTTTAGAATACATATTCGGGGATTTGGAATTAACAAAAATAAGTTCTAATCTGAGAAAACAGAACAGCTCTTGCTGCTATATAACAATGGGGATACAAACCCCTTTTATTGCTGTGTTTTCTGTCCCATGACTGCACCAGACATGGCATACAGAGCGGCAGGTGCTTGCTCCATCTGCCTCTGCCCGCACTCAACCACACCTTCCCCCCACAAAAAGTTGTATTTGCTTGCACTTGATCGAGTTTCCTGCACCATAATGGCACAGGGAGCTCCATTAATTTGCCCCCCTCATAGTTCGTGCCTAAGTTTGGGGAGGAGGTGGTCCTCGGATGCAAAGAAACATAACATATGATGGAAATTTGAGGAGCAGTTCTGGTTCCAGTTACTTTCCACAGACTTCTGCAATGGTTATATTGCACAGTTTGTCCTAAGTACTTAAAGTAGAATTCCAACCATTTTCTTTTTTTTGTTTCCATAAAATTGGGGATGGTGAAATCTTTTGTCAGATTTTACTTCTGGTCTGTGATTCCTTAAAAATATTTTCCATAACTTCTTGGCCTGGTGACCACACAAGAGCGCAGGTGGATTTTCCCAGTGGTGACACAGGCTGAAATAAACCTGGCAGACATTCTAAACTTCTCTATCCATGACTACACAAATTAAGTTTTGGCTGAAGTTTTAAATCGTAATAGTTTTTCTATTCTAAGGAGTAAGTAAATAGATAATACAAAAAAAGTAAATTGCTGATTTAGAGTTTGTCTAATTAGTGTCTTTTTTTTTTTTTCTTCTAGGAGAGCAGAGACAAAATGTTTCTGATCAGACGTCTGACTGAAGCACACAGCATACACAATTAACAGCTTCTTGTTGTATATTAAATCAAATGTTACATTGCTCTTTTTAACTAATTTACTAATGTGACATGTACCTGGGAGAGTAGTTTATATCTCTTCTTGTAAATTTACTATAAAAGAGCATTTCCACTTGTCTACAGGGTGTATTAGCATCTTTACAGATGCAACAAAAGCTTTGGGAAGTCAAGAATTACCTTTACTGCCAATGGCTCCTCTCTTCCTTGAAAGAGTTGAACAAAGGCTAAACGCGCTCATTGAATGGCAGTCCACTGGGATAGTGATGAAAGACCACTATTATTGCTAGCCACTATGTGGGGAGAAAAAAAAAGAGTAAATCCTATGCCAAGAGAAATATAGAGACAGCCATTTCTGACCTTGTGAAAATGCAGATTGTCTGACTGGTATGCTGACTCAATGGCTTCAATATTTTGTGAGTTTTGCACCTGGAAAGAGTATGCAGAATAGGAAAGTCAGCTTAAAGTCAGACATTTCTGTCTGCATCGTTGTTCCAGGATATTGAGATAAAGCACCAAAGCCAGTGGCTTTCATGTTTCCCTTACCACAGGTTTCCTTTAACTTGAATACTGCAATAATAAAAGCAGCAACACAAATGCTAGTCATACACTTAGACAATTTCCTAGCAATTTTAAGAAGTTTCAACCAGCATTCATAAGCAAAGCAAATCAGTGGATCAAGGCAACCTTCAAACCTCCATTTTATATAAACTGTTGGTGGTAGTTTGTTCTGCAAGTCCAGCCATTTTGTGCACACAAAACTGGCTGAAATTGTGACAAACTTGCCTTGTGTAAGAATAGTATAAGGTAGAGAGTGCTGTGTTGGCAACCAGAGCAATGTCATTGGATTGGGCTGGACTTAACTCAGTTGTAGATGTTGAGCCCCTAGAGAGAGAGTGCCTGGGATCCTCTAGTTTCCCAAACGAGGGTTTCTTCTTTAATGAGGGTATGACTTTAAGTGTTTAAATAATTAAATCTTGACTTCCTATAATGCAGGTTTGATATACCAGGCTCAGCTTTATACAAAGCTGTGGTTTCATCCATGCCACCCGCCCTCTTCTTGAGTTTATGTAGACATCACTGCTTATCATAAATGAGGGCAAGACGTGTCATCATGGTATCACTGTGACAAGAGTAAACAGTTATGGGTGGATTTAATAGCGCTCCAAACAAAGTAACACAAAACTGCAAGTACACCACTGTAATCTGTTAACATTGTTTACAAAAGAGTTTGATATATAGCATTGTATTTTCCGTTATGTATTTTTATGCTGACTAGTAAAGAAATAGTTAAAGGTATACATATTTTATATAGTTAAAGATATACATATTTTATTTATTTTAAAGTGTATATACTGCTGTCAACACATACTAATGTGTAGCTTGCAAAAATGGCCTGTGCAGTATATCTTAGTGGTAAGGGTGTGGTTTTTTTTTTTTTTTTTATGTAAATTCTGTTTATTATTTCATAAAGGTGGACTTATCAAAGCTAACCTTACAGTTCAAATTTCCAGTGCAACATACTGTGTATTGTGCCTTTTAAACAGTACAGTCTTGATACATAATTGTTAAATAAAAGAAAAGTATTGCAGCTAGGATTCCAGCTGTCGAATTTTAGTGAGTGAAAGTAAAATTAACAGTTGTTGCCTTTTTGTGGTTGCTAGGTTGAACATTTCTACTTTTCCCTCTTCTCCACTAATAAATTGGCCTTGCAACAATAGTTATGTTCCAAATTAAAATAATAATTATATCCCAAATTAAAAAATAAGTTCACTTTCAAAGTACTTTTTTTTGGTGCCTCCCCTGACATAACAGATCCCACCCTCTACAGCTGTATACGTACTAGACATGTGCACTGCCAAAAAATTTGTTTTGTTTCGTTTTAAATTCGGATTTGTGTTATTTCGTTTTTCAGGATTCGGGTGTGAAAGTCAATTCGGATTCGGAATTTGGATTCGGACGAAATTCGGTAGCGTTAGTACGAACGTTCGTTCCGTTTTCTGTTCTTATTCGTTTCTTATTCGTTTCTTATTCGTTTCTTATTCGTTTCTTATTTGTTTCTTATTCGTTTGCAGCAAAAGTGACATTTGAGGGGGGAAAAATATTTTTCTCCTTCTCTAATGTCACTTTGCTCCAACGAACGAAAAAGAAACGAATAAGAACAGAAAACGAAACGAACGTTCGTGCGAACGCTACCGAATTTCGGAAATGGAAATTCGGATTCGTTTGCATTCGTTATGTCTGTAATTCGGAATTCGGATACATCCGAATGTCCGAATTTATGAAAATTCGTCCGAATTTCGATTCGGAACGAAACGAATCGCACATGTCTAATACGTACCTTGATATAAGGCCTATGGACATTGTTTACATCCCATACTGCAATTCCTCTCTCCACGTGTACAGTAGAACCCCTTGGACGTCTATTGAGCTTGTCTCTTTGCCGGGAGATGGAAGTAGACAAGCCCAGTAGAAGTCAATAGGGGCTACTACGCAGGCGTGGCAAAGAGATGGAGGACTTGTGGCATGGGATGTAAACAATCTCTAGAGGCCATGGGCATAGGATTGAGGTAATTATATATCTGCGGAGGGAAAGGGTTGGGGGGGTGCAAAAATGGAAAGTGTACGTTGTTTTAAAGTGCACTTGTACTTTAAGGGTATATATAAGAGTTTATTATTCACATTTGCAGAGGCAATTTAAAGGATAGCTGTATTTTCACATAAAGTACAGTTATCCTTCCTGCTTTGACCCCTGCCCCCGTACCAGATGCATACTTTCTTGAATCCAACAGCTGCATTCCAAAATTTTCCTTTCTGTTAAAACAGGAGACGCTTGGGAGAGAGCTCCATAGACGTTTTTCAGCGTCAACTGTGTAGGCAGGGGAAAAGGAACATTTTGCCCATGGGATGTGAAGATTATGGAAGGCAGCAGTGGGATACAGCTAATTTCTAAAGAGGACTCAGGCTTCGTACATCCATCTCTTAAGCTCTCCACACACAGTACAATCTGATTGTATAATCTCCTTTAGACCTTCTAACAAGTATGTAGTGCAAGGACCTGCCTGACTGACCTGCCTCATCAGGTACAAACAAAACTATATAATATGAGTGCCCACCACAATTATCCAAACTTGATTGTTGTTTAATGGTATGGTCAGATGGTAATATGTTTAGTGAGCCCTGTGGATGCAAGTGAGCTGAGGGCTATAATTCAGTAAAATTTTCTTCTTTGAGTAAGTGGAAAGTGTCCCCCTCTTTCCTGATAAGTTGCTTTGATGAAAAGCAAAATACACCTATATATATACAATTCCTGAACTAAATGATGACATATTTGTATGTAACTGTCAGATGTTCAAAGAAAACAATTCTTGAGCTATTACTAACTTATATTATTTTAGGTCAATTTACATACAATAAACAGTAGTTTTATATAGTCTTTCTATATTAACAGGGTCATATGGATTGCAAATGAATAGCACTTTATTCAATGTACATTATGTTGTCTACTTGTATAAATCTGACACTGGATTAAAGCAGTTACACTACTAGAGGATAGAAAATAAGAGATTGTTAAGGAATAAGCCATTTGTGTGTCTTGTTTATTAAATGTTTTTCTTTGTCATAAAGCAGTCATAAAACTGAGAACATATTAAAATGTAACAATCTGCCAAAGAAAATGATAGAATAAAATGTGTATTTTAATTCTTTCAATTGTTTTTCTTGTTATTGAAATTATTCATAACCTTTAAAATGAGCACATGTTCATTGTAAATCTGCAAATGGAAGGAAGGGGTGTAGTGAGCACCTAAAACTGCCTGCGCATATTTTTATACTCCCTGTAAAGCTAATAGTCCCAAAACCTTGGAAGATAATTGCAAATTGGATCTAAAGTACCACTCTAAGGTATAGTGGTACCTTACAGTGGTCATTACAGTGGTAATGACACTGACAGCCTGCAAAAGTTATTCTCGGCTCTATCTAAGAAAGATTTCCCAGCAGTTGTGCAGGATTTTATGTGCCAATTTGCAACCTGAATTGCTGACCACAGAGTTTAAACAAGCTGTAAGACTATACCTGGCTGTTTGGGTGATACTGTACATGTGCGTGGCCATGTCTTCCTCTCAGGGGTGTGGGACAAGAGTTGCAAAGGAGGCCTCCTCAACTATTCGGTCCTCTACCAGGTACATGATACAAGCTGCTTGCAGGCTTTTGTAAGCTTCAGCAGAACTTGAAGTTTGTGCAAGTGATAGTCTTATCTTTCCAAGAGCGCAGATTCTTTTATCTAAATTAGAACTTGAAGTCTGTTTAAAGTCTTTTAGCCGCTAGCCGTTTGTAGATTGTCATTACTAAACATTTCTAAAATGTGCCTTTGTTGTTATTTTGAAGGTATAGGTAAAGTTCCTCTTTAATGAAGCACTGACAATACCCATAAAGAATGTGTTTTAAAGGATTCAATCAACAAACTCTTGGAGATTATGTCTAAGCTTTTTTCTCTGGCTGGCACAACATTACAACTTACCCTGGCTGTGATGCTAGTTTGTCAAACCTTAGGGGACTGGACTAGGCCATAAGATGTATACCTTGTTTTATGGAGCGCTTTGAGCTCATGGCAACAGGCCTAAGCTACTGCATGGATGGGTTAGTGAATATATCTTCTATTGTACATCCGGTATGAGCCTCCTTTCAGTGAACATGAGGAGGACTGTTTGGCTAAAATGTTGGGCTGCAGAACAGGCATGCAAAAAGCATTTGTTACACATGCCTTTTGAAGGTCAACATCTCTTTGAAACTGCATTGAACACCCCCATCATCACTAGAGGTAGGAGTACTCATTTGCCCCATCATCACGCAGCAAAATCTCCCCCATTCTCTCATTGCCAAGAAGAGCTCCTTTCGTTATTCTCGGGCCTCAACTTCAAAAGCCAGATTCAAATTTTGGACTTTCAAATCTTCCAAGCCCATTTACAAATCCTCTTCAGCACGAAGACACCCACAGTTTCTATAGTGAGGGATGTCAGTTAGCCTCCAAGTGCAGAGATTCTCTATCAGAAGCATTGTATTCTCTTGTGGCTCCATGGGATCCAGAATTATTATTATTATACAGGATTTATATAGCTCCAACAGTTTGCGCAGCGCTTTACAATATACAGCTTGATGTACACCTTTCACCCATTAAAACTCCTTTCTCAACTGCTCCACAGATTCGAGATGGAGGGCATTCTGGATTTGCCTAGGTGGATGTGATCAGACTCATGGCAGATGCTCTTCCAAATTGGTAGGACCTTGTTTCTCAAGGACCAGTTTATCATCCTGTGTCATGGTTGCTGGCTGTAAATACATAGCTGTTGAAGTCTAGGTATTAAAGGGAAAGGGTTATCTCCAAATTGGTGATTCTTATGATGATAAAAGCCAGGAAGTCTGCTTCCCACCAGGTCCACCATCGTATGTGGAAGGCATACTTCGCTTGTTGCGAGTAAAAAAGCTTTCATCCCTGGAAATACTCCATGGGACAAATCTAGAGCCGCAGCTAATGATTATTTTCAAAATCGATTAGTTGGACGATTATTAAGTTCGATTAATCGGATAAAAAAATTAAATACATTTTAAAAAATGGCTCCAGTGATGGACTACTAGTTTGTATTGAGATTGTAGTCCATCACAGGAGCAAGCTTGGAGCGGTGGAAGTAAAGAAAAGGAAAAAAAAAGTTGGTGTGCAATATAGTGAAATGAAAAGTGTAAAATTATACAGCAATTAATGTAGAATGGCACCGCCTATTAAGGACTACAAAACCCAGCAATAGTACATTATACAGCACAATGCAGAATACAGCCAGCTATAGGAGAAGTACAACAAATCCCAGCAATAGTACATTATATCTGGTAGTATTCTGCATTGTGCTGTATAATGTACTATTGCTGGGTGTTGTAGTCCTCTATAGCTAGTGGTATTCGGCATTGCACCACTGTATTGCGCTGTATAATATGTTATTCCTTGATTTGTAGTCCTCCATACAGCGCAATGCAGAATACCACCAGCTACAAAGGAATACAACAAATCCCAGCAATACATTATACATACAGTGTACAATGTATTGCTGGGATTTGTATTCCTCTATAGCTGATCTAATATACATCACAATGTACCATCAGGTATAGAGGAATACAAATCCCAGCAATACATTATAGAGCACCATGTGTGGGAAAGTGCAGGCTTACCTGAGCAGTCTTCCAGCAACTTGTTTCTGAGATCGGGCCTATTGTCATTCCCTCACGCCTGCTCCTCCTTACTTCTCCCCGCGCACCTGTGCCGATCGTGGATTTGGGCGAGCACTGAGCGTGAGGCGGGAGGAGGTGTGGATGCGGGCGGGCCTGGCAGCGGCGAGCGCGAGGTGGGGAGGAGGTGTGGCGTGCAGCGTGTGTGGAGCCGTGAACAGGGCCAACCAATCGGAAGCCGATTTAATCGATTATTGAAAAAGTTGACAACTTTTTCAATAATCGATTATAATCGATTATGTCGATTATAATCGATTATGTCGATTAGTTGTTGCAGCCCTAGACAAATCCTCATCTTTTTGTAATCAGGCCAGCATCAACAGTTGGACCTGAGTGCAATTAATCTTGGCACGTGCATGATCTTGGCACATGCAACCTTGATCCAGAGACAACTAGCTTCCTATTCCTTGAAAAAAAGCTTTGTTTAAGGTGTCTCTCATGAAGCTCCCCATGTGTGTTTACCTATAAATATGCAGAATCCAGTGCATTAGGAGATTGTCCTTAATTGTCTGGATATAGAATATACTGTGCATGTCTCAGAGCCTAAAAACAAGAAAACTAATGTAGCTGCCACATCTGAGGGCTTGTAAACTGCAATGTATTAAATGTTTTGTATTAGTGTTTAGATCATCTTTAATATTAAAGCTCATCCACAGACACTTTTTTTTTCTCTGTATCCATCCTAAGAGGAATCCTCTGATTTCTAAAAAAAAACAAACCCCTACCGTTCTCTGAATCACATACATACTAGTTTTTATGGCCAATGATATCATAGGTCACTGGCTGGAATATGTATTGGTTCCTGGCTGCGGTAGAAGAGTATTGCAGTGCTCCCTATGTCATATCCTTTGTTTACATAGGGAGCACTGTAAAACTATTTCCCATGTTCCCTGTGCCTCTCTTAGCAGTGGGTGTGTGCATTGTGTAATGAGCCACACAAGGTTAGGGGGGTGGAGCTAGGCAGCAGCAAGTGTAGGTCAGCAGAGATGGGCAGAAATAACCAAATTTAAATAACTGTCTAAAACTGACATGGGGGCGGGGTACAGATGGTACAACATAAAGTCTGGTTTTGCCAAGCTTGGTGTGACACTCGCTGCGGTTGTCAATTGTAAAAAAAAAAAGCCAGCAGAGGAAGTCTTCTACTGCTCACTTCCTCTGCAACTGTGACAGATGACCTCATGTAATGCACAATGTGGCAGAGGACATGAGTAGTAGAAGAGTTCTTGTACTAGTTCTATGTACTGTGTAAGGGCCTGTTCACACCAGCTCCGGTGCGTTCCAGCACGATACGCTGCTGGAATGCACTGGAGCACATCCCAGCTGGCTTCCTGCATTCAGGGGTGCGTGGGGGTGTGGTGGTGCATTGAAGTCAATCGCACCGCAGCCACGCTCCACCCCGGCAGTGTGATTGCAGCATCAGAACGTGCGGCACATCAGTGCCTGCGTTCTCCCCGGTGTGAACCGGCCCTGAAAGTGCCAACAATGATGGGATGAGCGGTCACAGACTTACAGCATGTGTGGGTCCTGTGTTGAAGGAAGTCTTTTCTATTGTATAGAGGTAAATGACTAAACTATTTCTGCTAGTGCACTAGTTCAGTAGTATTTTGCACTGTCTAAGTCTGCTGTACATTCCCTATTCCACACGCCATACTCTAAGTATGTACTATGCTGTATCCCCTCCTAACTCAATATGCCTTGCTGTACATTCCCTATTTCAAAATGCCTTACTCTCTGTACCATGCATACATTTCCTATTTCACAGTGCCACACTCCATTTACCATTTCCTATTGCACAGCATCTCACTCCCTGTGCCATGTTCTACATTTCCTATTGCACAGCATCTCACTCCCTGTGCCATGTTCTACATTTCCTATTGCACAGCATCTCACTCCCTGTGCCATGTTCTACATTTCCTACTGCACAGCATCTCACTCCCTGTGCCATGTTCTACATTTCCTTTTGCGCAGCATCTCACTCCCTGTGCCATGTTCTACAATTCCTATTGCGCAGCATCTCACTCCCTATGCCATGTTCTACATTTACTATTGCACAGCATCTCACTCCCTGTGCCATGTTCTACATTTACTATTGCACAGCATCTCACTCCCTGTGCCATGTTCTACATTTCCTATTGCACAGCATCTCACTCACTGTGCCATGTTCTACATTTCCTATTGCGCAACATCTCACTCCTTGTGTCATGTTCTACATTTACTATTCCGCACTGCCTCTCTTCGTGTGCCATGTGTGGGGACCCCAGGGGTACACATGCGTCTGCGACACAGTCCGATAAAATAAACCGCCCTTATTTTCTACCACACGCAACAGAACAAATAGCTTCCTTCAGCAAAATGGCATACACAATCTAAACTGAGGTACGAGGGGAAGGGGAGGGGCTTTTAACTGTTTTACTAATTGTGTTTCCTGTAGAAGGTGGAACCAATCATCTCTCAGGTTGCTGTCCTGAAAGATGATTAGGGAAATAACAGGCTTTCTTCAGCAAAACGCCAAACACAAAGTAACAGTCCTTCCCCAAGATTGCACTGCGTAGTGCATTTAGGTGATCTCACCAAGATAGAGTCCACTTGCTTCTGAGCAGCCACACACGCAGAGCTTTCTGTGTCTCTCTCGGCTCCTCACTCCTCTCTCACCTGTCTTACCTTTTTAACAGGAAGGGCTGTAGGGGAAGTATCTGCCCTCCCAAATTAACCCCTTTTTTTAGCCCTCAGCAAGGTAGAATCTTCACACATGTTGTACATTCCCTATTCCACACCTCCTCACTCTTCGTGCCATGCTGTATATTCCCTGTTCTGAACCACCTCAATCCATGTGACATGCTGTATGTTTCCTATTTCACAACTCCTCACTTCGCGTGCCATGCTGTGCATTCCCTATTGCGCTCCTCCTCATTCCATATGTCATTCTGTTATTTACTTTTTCTGCAGCACCTCATAACGTAACCATGCCATATGTTCCCTATACTGCAATGCCTCTTTCTATACACCTTGTACATTTTATATTCCATACTGCCTCATTCTGTATGCTGTGCTGTACACTCCCTATTCTGCACTCTCTTACTCATTGCAGCATGCTATACTTTACACTGCCTCATTCTGTACATTTTATATTTAAAGCTGGCCCAATCTGTACACTGTGCTGTACATTTTATATCCCATCTCAGCACATTCCATAACCTGGGTTGTACATTTTATATTCCACACTTCGCCATTCTGTACCAAGTGCTGTACATTTTACAGTCCATACTGCTCCATTCTCGACGCTGAGTTGTACATACCCCATTCCACGCAGACTCAGTCTGTACATTGTATTGTGTATTCCTCATTCTACATTGTCCCATTGTGTACACTGTGCTGTACACATACCCCATACCACACTGTCTCATTTTTACACAGTGGTGTTTATATTGCACACTTCCCTATTCCTTACGCTGTGCTGTACATTCCCTATTCCACAACAATCCATTCTAAATACTGTATTGTACATTTTATATTTTACACTGTCCAATTCGAACCACTGTACTTTACACTATATGTCCTATGTTGCTCCATTCTGTACACTGTGCTGTAAGTTTTCTATTAGATGCTGTCCTATTCTGTATGTTCTGTACATTAAATGATATCCAATTCTGTATGCTGTGCTGTACATCCTGTATTCCACACTCCCATTCTGGATGCACTTTGGAACACAGTGAGGAAAATGCCCCCTCTTGGTTTGGTGTCAGTAGGACTCCCATTGGCATCAATTAAATATTTTTTAGTGCCACTGACAAATGCAAGAAGAGGATTTGTTCTCATAAAACAATATGCCACCCACCTGTTATAGTGACTCTCTAACTGATGACTCTAAGGCAGTCCCCCCAGCCTGCTTCTGGGACATCCCACCATCAGATCACATGCTGTGGCCAGCCCCAAGCCACCTGCTGCTTCTCCTCCTGTACAAAGCCAGCCGGACTGCATCTCACTGGGCCCTCCCCTCCACTGGGCAGCTCTCTAATTAGGCGGCCGCTCTTAGGACCTTGCGGCCGCATAGTTTGCCTCATTAAGCAGCCGCCGCTGCCTGATTCTGTGCCACCCAGCCTCGGCCCACAGGGCAAGAGCCCAGTAGCCCAAAAGGTAAGTTCGGCTCTTTCCACCTCATTGGTTTGGGGTGGCATTTTCTGCCGCCCCCCTGGAAAGTGCTGCCGTAGGCAAATGCCTAGTTTGTCTGCGGTACATACACCCCTGGGCAGCACCCCTGTGGGATTCAGATTGTGTATTGTTTTTTCTATATCTTTCAATTCCGCGTTCTCTAGTGGTCCCCGCAGCACTTTCCCTCCACCCCCTGCTCGGGTGCCTCCATCAGCTAACTGCTGCTATGGAGGCACCTGTGTGCATCCACAGACCCACACACACACACACACACACACACACACCTCCTCTCCACCCAATAGGTTGATTGACAGCAGGAGACACCTTTTGGCTCCTCTGCCCTCAATCTCCTCCCTCTCAACCAGGACGTTCAGGATGGTGGATCGATTCTGGGACTGGCAGCTGTTACAAGCTGCGCTGACAGGTAACTTTGGGGGGGACGGGTATACAGAAAAAGGTACAGGGCATTTTTTTATTTAATGCAGAGAATGTATTAAGGTAAAAAATGCCCTACCTTTAATACTACATTAAGTGCATAAAACTCTCAACTTAAGCCTACTATAAAAATTTATTGAAAAGCAGGTAAGAACACATACAAATGCATTACAATCTCATAAGTATTAAAAAAAAAAAACAGGTTTTGGAGACTATCCATTTGCATTTAGATTTCAGCTAGTTAGCTTGACTTTTTCCCAAAGCAATATCCAAAACGGTCTTCAAACTTTCATCTGGAATTTCAACTTTTGCTCCTCTGTCCAATATTGTTTTTATCGTCTTAGTATTGCCATTTTCAACTGCATAATGTAAGGCTGTTTTATTAAATATATCCTGTTGATCTATGTTTAACATTCCCACAGTAGTGTCCAGGAGCACCTGGGTGATAAAGAAATGCAACAGATGTTATAACAGGGAGATTTCTCTAAAGCAATACTGTATAAGCAGACTGAGTGGAATGAAGAGTGAGGGGAGATTCCCTCAATAGTGGCAGGGCAATTACAATCTGAATTAAAATTCCTTGCTCTACAATCACTTGCCTGGAGCTAAATGTCACACTAAATGGGCACTTGCCTTACGGCGCCAGGGTGGAAAATTGACAGTCGCCCGATTGAGACCAGTGTGTGGGCTGCCGCTGCGGCCGGCGGGTACTCGTTCTTTAGATCAGCCACACTTTATTTAGCCCACACACTGGTCTCGATCGGGCGCTGACCTGTGCAGTCTCTCTCACGTCTCAGTGACAGTCTCACTGTCCTTGGCTACGTCCTCCTACGTCAGTGAGTGACGTAAGTGGCCCCGCATTTGGTTCCCCTGGCCGCTCAGCCGCACGTGCGGCGCTCGCTGACCGCTGACCTCCGCCGCCTCTCTCCGCTCCATTCACTGGACAGTATGGCTTGTGGAAGCTGCTGCTGGTCCCTCGGGCTGTCACTGGGGCTGATCGTCTTCATCCTGGGTAAGTAGACCCAGCAACATGCATGTGATGTTCAATGCGATGTTCAATGCAGAGCGCTGCAACCATAAGCCTGAGCCCAAGAGCTTGCAATCAGCACACTGCAATAGCTCTTGCAGTCAGCCTGAGCCCTTCCCCTTTTGTTCTATAGGCAATTGGGCTGTGAGGTGTCAACCAAAATGTAATGCAGACTGCAAACTTTCATTTGGGGGGGGCTTCCTTCGCCTGAGTTGGCAAAAATCCTTGCACCGGCCCTGCTAGCAATGAAAATGTCTTACTGCATTGAAACACAACCTGTTCACTGCACTTTCTTTTACATCAGAAGCAACCACATTGAAAAGGTACATGACAGGAATATATTCTCCATATAGCTATATTTTACAGATTACATTTCCACATACCTGAATAATGTGTGGATTTTCTTGAGCAGCTGCATGATGTAATAGAGTTTTACCTTTCTCATCTTTGAAGCTACAAAATGGAGAAAAAAAAAATGTCAACAAAAAGCCATTAAACCAAGTTATGTAAATTAGTATAGTTTAGTATATTAAATATTTGAACTGCGAAGTACCAGATTTCAAGCTTGATGTCCCTCACTAAACGTTAACTAGATGATATACAGGGAATATGTAATAATATTGCTAAAGTGTGTTCCTAGACAAAAATATCAGCGATACCAAACCCTGGATTGGCAGCAAAGTTTTGATTATGTGTTAACTGACCTGACCACTATGACATTCCCATCATTATTATCTATAAATCTTTTCTTAAGTTGAATCTCCAGTTCATTAACAATTTTACTAGGGGCAAAGCCTAAGTCTTTCACTGACTCTAAGTAAGTCCACCAAACAATGCTGCCATCATGGGTAAGTGTGGGTGATTTAAACCATGTATTCAATGCTTACATACTTTGTGGACTGCAGTGATGAGATTTCCTTTCTGGACTTTCCAGCCTTGCTACCCCCTTCCAAGTCTTACTTCTTCTGCTGCAATACTTTATTTATACTAACTGAGAAGCCGAAATGGCAGCCAGATGATAAAATCTCCATTGAGAATTTAGATGTAAAAATCTTACTGCAATAGTCAAAAGTTATCTAATTAGCTGTTTTTATATTTAAATCTGTTCAGAACTATAATAGCAATTCTGAAAAAAACAGACTGTATGTTTATGAGTATCAGCAAGTCTTCTAGAATTTATATTCATGGCTACATGATTTATAGGCATTAGCTTGCTGCTTGAGGTCACTACAATGCTGAGTTTAAATTTAGCTAGGATCCTATTATAAATGAAATGCTTACAGTAAGTAGATTAAATACCTGGGTAAAAAGAAATAAGAGTGGCAGAGGTTTCTTAGACTACTGACATCAGAACTGTGTATTGTAGTCAGGGACCTTTGGAAAATGTCAGAATTTTCATTGCAGGAATCAACTTTTCTCTTTTTATGAATACGAGAGTTGTTTGTGATCTGTATTTAAAAAAACAAAAACAACATATGCCATTTTTCACAAGAATGGTGGAAAAAACCCCAAACCACAATCAAATCTAATTTTTGTATATAACCAGGAGGGGCCGGCCTTTGGGGTGTGCGAGTTGTGGGGCCATATAGGGTGCTATGGCAACAGGGGCAGTCGACACAGCTCCCTATAAGCTGCAGGCAGGGACAGTTTCCCCACAAGGCCATGGCCTCGGGCCACAGGGATTAGAGGGGCAGCACAGCCTATAGCTTCTCCTCGCATCCCCGCTGCTCTCCCCCGCCTGTATGGGCAGAGGCAGTGGGGATCCGAGGAGAAATGGAACTCTAAAGCTGGCGCGGGGTGCGCCAGAGGAGGGAGCTGTCATCCAGGATGACCAAGCGGTGAGGAGAGAGTTGCCTCCTGTCAGATCCTGGCTGAGTGGCTCTGTACGCGGCTGAATGGAGAACGGAAGGATTGGTAATTATCTGTGATATTTACAGATCCTCTGTGTGCAGCACAAACATTGGAGTGATCGCTGATCACTCCAATGTTTGTAAACAACTGGGGACACATAGTACTATGTGTCCCCAGTTATGAATAAACAAAAAGTGCTTTACATCACTTTGGGTAGAAGCAGCTCACTACAGAGGCTTTTAGCCATTCATAAATGGTTGATAGTAAATATTTACTATCTCCACTTTGTGAATAAATGAGAAGCCTCTGTACTGAATGCTTTACATTCATTCAGTGCTAAGGCTGCAGAAAAAGAGAAATTTCTTTTTCTATTTCAAAAGGGAAATGTAAGGGGTCTGTTTAGACCCCTGATATTTTACCAAAAACCCCTAACAGTAAAAGGAGAAAAAAGAAATAAATAAAAACACAACACACACACACGGATTATTATACACTTGCAACAGTGTGCACCATGCACTTTGTTTTAGTAAACCATATGCACTAGTTAACATGTAGTCTAGGTTTTGTATTTTTTTTTTTTTTACTTCTTCTAGTAAATGGGCTGAAAAACTCGGCTTATACTCGAGTATATACGGTACTTGAAAAAAGGGTCTGCATGACATCCTGACACTTTTTTTATAGACTCTATTTTAGTTCGACATTTATTGTTTACTACTTGTTTGCCTTCTGTTTTATTTAATAAGAATACTTATATTGTGCTTACAAGTTTAATACCTTTGAATAAAATTTTATTTTGATCATACTTTTTAATCTGTTTCTTTGGGGCTTAACAAAATGGGAGACTTAATGGTGCGGGTACTGGAGAAATGGGTGTGGCCACTGAGGGGTTAGGTCACTGAGGGGCACTGTAAAGCTCTCTCGCAAAGGGAGCCTAAAAGCCTAAGGCCGGCCCTGTCTACAGGTTGCCTTGATAACAGTGAATCATAAACTGTGGGTTGGTACACAATTTGAATGTGACACACAGATAAAAAGATGCAACTAAACTACAAACTACGCTTTTTGCTAATTCAACCAGTGTCAGTTGTAAAACAGCCAGTGTTATTGTAGATTAAAAGTTTACAATTCATTCTCTAATTTGTCCCTATAAGGCCTCATTCGCACACAACGCAAGAGCAAAATTGTATATTGCGTATGTACGCATGTATGTATACGCACGCACTACATGCAATCCCAGAATGCATCATTCGGAATAGAGATTTTAATGAACTGTACGCGTGTATATGCACGGAAAATACACAGAAATATGCTGCCCAGACGCATCTCGGTTCCATTCTGTTTTTGCGCATTTTTACGCTACACAAATATACGCCTCCATACGCAGCTATGTGTATGAAGCCATTTATTTGCACACGCTGCATATGGAACAATGCGCTCGTATAAGCAGCGTATTGTAGGACAGTGTGAATGAGGCCTTATAATGACATAAAAATTACAGTTCTGGTACATAGCAATAAATCAAAAGGTTTTTTTTTTTTGGGAGAGGGGAGGGGGGTTATAATCCAGATCAATGAATAAAACAAAAAGTTAACATATTAATGATTAAAAAAAAAGGAAATAGAAAAGCAGGAGGAGAGGGAGGAGTTAATTAGGGCTATTGGAGTTAAAAGGGTTAATAAGTGGTTAAATAGGAAAGTTTATTTGTACATGTGAGTAAAAAGGAGAAAATCATTTTGTTCAATCATTATTCCCGGAAGCTTCATTATACACAGTCAACAGTATGAGGGCCCATTGTGTAGATTCCCCCTCCCCAAAACATAATGTCCTGGTGAAAGGGAGTAAAAGAGTTAGAAAATGTTGAGAAATTTCTCGTTTGGGGCAGAGACAGCAAAGAAACACTATTATATAGCATGGGGAAAAGTTAGAAGCTCTCTTAAGTTTTTAATGACTGTGCCTTGCTGCCCTATTGATTCTATTTTATCGGGCCTTTTCCTGAAGATAAAACAAAGATAAAAAGTATGGGAAATCTGCCCAACAGGGACATAGTTTTGTATAGAAGGGGTTACCTAACTAAAAAAAAGGATTTGACTGTAGTTGGGCTATAAACATTTAATATAGTGCACTACCTGATCACTTATTGACTGCCTCTGCAGACTGAAAATCCAGACAAAGCTTCCACCACAAGCAGGAGGGGTGGGGTGACTCATTCAGCTCTGTGGGTGCTATTAGAACTCTTGTGATTTAGCTGTTTTCACAATAGACTATGCAAACTATTCACAGCATAACAGTACACAGTTAAACAAAGTACTAGACTCCCACTCGCCACCTGCTGGCTGCAAGTAGATATGAAATATTCACATATATTTTATATTTATCTTATATTTACATGCAAAAACACTGTACATTCACTATATATTAGGCCCCAGGTTTTTCTTTAATGTAGTCATCTATTAATTTGAGTACATCATGTGTGAATATCCTGTTTTTTACTACGAGTATTGCACAATCATGAACATGTGATTCTGTATAAACCTACAAACAGGAGAAAATAAGGTGTTCAGTCAGGAATAATGGGAGTTAATGTTCAGTTCTGAAAACCCATATAACATACCCTCATGTCTTGCCTTGCAGTACCAACTTGAAGCATTTTTTGTGGGAATTCCTTTGTGTCTTTATCCAGGTTAGTTAATTTTGTAAAGACTGCACATTCTTCATCTTCTGAAGGACTTAGAGCCAAAGAGCTATCAGAAAACAAATATTCCTCATTGAGTGTGGAGTCGGACTCATAGCTCCAGTAATCTTCACATGAACAGGGGCAGCCTGAATGTTGTATAGCCTCAGTGTCTAGTGGGTAATATGGGCCATCACGACCACCAATCTGTGCATGGACACTTTGGACTTCATTGCTTTGACCAGATTTCTCATACTGACTCTCTGTTTTTTCTGGATTTTCCCTGTTATCAATAGAAGGTGGAGAATTGGCTCCAGGTGAGCTTATCTCTTTTTTCTCTGGATTTTCCATGTTATCAATAGAAGGTGGAGAATTGGCTCCAGGTGAGCTTATCTCTGTTTTTTCCATGTTATCAATAGAAGGTGGAGAATTGGCTCCAGGTGAGCTTATCTCTTTTTTTTCTGGATTTTCCATGTTATCAATAGAAGGTGGAGAATTGGCTCCAGGTGAGCTTATCTCTGTTTTTTCTGGATTTTCCATGTTATCAATAGAAGGTGGAGAATTGGTTCCAGGTGAGCTTATCTCTGTTTTTTCTGGATTTTCCATGTTATCAATAGAAGGTGGAGAATTGGTTCCAGGTGAGCTTATCTCTGTTTTTTCTGGATTTTCCATGTTATCAATAGAAGGTGGAGAATTGGCTCCAGGTGAGCTATCTTTCAGATTGCCTTCTGATTCCAAAAGAATTTGTTGTAATAAATTAAGTTTTGATGCTCCTCCATCATTATCTCTGTTGCTGACAACAAATGAACACTCAGCTCTTTCCTTCATGCCTTGAGTTGGGTCTGTGTTTTCATCCCTTGAGTTAAGATTCATTGAACTGCATGTGTTTCTCCCGGCATAAATATTCACTTTATCTAGAATGGATAATTCTTGTTTTTCATAAGAAAAATATACAAAGCTGGCTGGGCTGCTTGCACTCCTATGTTCTAACTCAGGAAGTCTATCTGTCTGAATTGTCTTCTGTTGCTGGAGATCTTCATATGAATTTTTTATATACTTAGTTATGTTATTTGTGGTGTTATTCTCAAGCACAGGTTCATCCAGACGGTCATCTTTGGTTATGGTATTAACATTTTTGTCATCCACTTTGAGAACCAGATCAGATTCTCTTTGATCTTTCCCACTTTGATTCCTTATCACAGAGGTCTCTTCTTTATCATTTGAAATGTCTTGGAGTTTTTCCTCTGAAAAAGCATGTCTTTTTAGCATTGTCCTCTTTGATGCTTTATTTTTATATCTCTTGGGTGATCCAGGCGACTTAGTATTGTTTATTTGAGAAACTTCAATTTTTTTAGCTTTACATTTCTTGGATACTTCTGTCTCAGTACTGCTTATTTTATAAACAACAATATCCTCTGCTTCACACTTTTCAACCTTTCTCGTGCTTTCACATGAATTTAAGTCATCTATCTTAGATGTTATCAGTGATGGATTATTATTGTAGTCACGTGTGCTGCTCCTGTTATCAGATATTCTACATGTTTTTGCTTGCGTTTGATGGTTTTCTGTATCTGAAATGATTGCACATCACAATATATTAGTAGCAGACTAGAAATACAAAGGGGCCCTGGCATATTAAGTACATCAGATCACATATGCTCATGACCTACAGTAACTCTGTTAATTCAAACAATTTATGAATTTCAAAGAACACCATGAACTCACCGCTCTGATTCCATCCCTGGCTGCAATTAGGTCATACTCTAAGTGCAGGCTGCAGTGTGCGTCTCACTTGTCAAATCAATCTTCTTAAAGATCAGCTGCACAAAAGAGTAAGTGAAATCCAAAGTGTTATTGACGTAGACCTAAACAAATTCCAAGAAAAGAAATCCAAACTATGATATGCAACATGTACATTACTGTGAGTCTCCCCCACAAACAGAGGTCCCCCACACGGAGGTGTATGATTAAGCCCAGGTGAGAGGCGTTGGCATGGGGGAGACTCACGTCATGTACAGCACATGTTGCATATCATACTTTGGATTTATTTTCTTGGAATTTGTTTGGATCTACTTCAATAGAATTTTGGATTTCAATTACTCTGGTTTTGTGCAGCTGATCTTTTGGAAATCATTTTTATAAGTTAAAGAGACCTGAACTTTAGAATCTGTGCCCACAAAAGGCAAGCTGAGGAGTAAGGACTATTCACAATGTCACCTGTAGATTCCCTACAGCTGATTGTTTCAACATTACTAACTTTACAGAAGAGCACTGGGGCCGTGCTAAAAAAATGAAACAAAATTCTGTGTTTTAAAAGTCAGAATTCTGAGATTATAACGCTGGTAGTAGCCTCTAAAGAGTGTTATGATTTGTAAGATTATAGGACCAATGCGCAACAGTGTAATAACCACCCATGTGGCACACTGACTAATATGTACTCAAAGATAACAAAAAGACACATCTTTTATAAAGCTTTTGCACAGTCAGACTATACTGTTTTTTTTTAAATTTCATATGGGCACTTACAGATACCAAGGAGACAAAGCTTTTACAAAGCTCATGCACATTCTGTCTATAGATAGTCAGTGTGCCACATGGGTGGCTATTATACTGTTGCCCATTGGTCCTATAATCTTACAAATAACACTCTTTAGAGGCTACTGCCAGCGTTATAATCTCAGAATTCTGACTTTTAAAGTCAGGATTTTGTTTCATATTTTCTTTTTGCATAGCCCCAAGGCTCTTCCTTACTAACTTACCCTACCTTGTTCTGCACTATGTTTCTGTGTGGGGGCTGCCATCTTGATAGTGGAATAAGGATTTACTTTCTCATATCACAGCTGTCCCGATAGCTGGTGATCTGATAACTAGAAGATGATTTCTCAAGATGCAGCAAGAGAGGTTCACAAAGCACAGATACACTCCCTCTCCAGATAGTGCCTAATCAGCATGGAAAGGATATCTGAACAGGTGTGAAACTGATTGGGGGGTGGCTAGGTGTTGCTCACAAAAGAGAATATTCTCCAGTCAGTCATGGCTCCTATGTGCTGTGAGAGCAGCTTGAAGCCTGACTTGGGGGGTGTGTGTGTCCAGGCCTGTTTATCCTACAAAGACAGGTAGCCAAGCCAAGACTGACATCTGAGAGGTGGAGAATGTGTACAGACAACAAGTGGTGACTTAAGGTCCCCATACACTGAGATTTCCGTTCGGAAATTGTACACCAGCGGTCTTCCAAATGACGATCGAACAGTTAATAGTACATCACCGATTTTCATTTTTGATATTGTAATCGAAATTTTTAGATCAGGTTGGAAAAAATGTTCTGACTAAACGTGGGGTTTTAGTTTGCCAAATAAACAGCAAGAACACAGCACATGGCCAAAATCAAATTTATTTCTATTCATCAAAATTTGGTTGGTTAGTATGGCTAACGAATGATTTCCAAAATCGACATTTGACAATGCTTGATGGAATATTCGAGCTATAATCGAACGCAAATTTCTGACAAAAAATCTACTAGTGTATGGCAACCTTAACACTAATCAAAAGAACCAGTTAAGATGAGACTGAGACAACTCTGTCTTTAGAACTTATTCACAACATAAAAAGTGCAATCCAGCAGCAGACCGCTCTGTATGGCATCCCGGCCTCTTTCGGGCGTTCAGGGTCGGGAGGCCACGCCCCCTGCCTGCAATGCTGCAAGCACTTTATTTTCAGATCGCACTGGACCAGAACGCAGGCATTGTTTTGCCATGCGTTCTGGTGCAGGTGGTCTCACTGCAGGCAGGGGGCGTGGCTGCAGTACCATTAGCGCAATGCACCGCCACACCCCCTCCCGCCCCTGAACGCCGGAAGCCTGCCGGGATGCGATACAGGGCGTTCCAGCAGCTGACCACTCTGGAACTCACTGTTTATGGTGTGAACAAGCTCTAAAAGAGGAATAGACAAAGCTATGTGACAAAAATGGCCACGAGGCTGAAAGACATGTGTGGTCATTGTTATGCTAAACAACCCCATGTACAGAAAGAACACTGTGATACTTTGACAACGGGAAGGAAACAATTGGTCAAAAAAGCACTAAAACACATTCTGCTAAGTGGACCTCCACTTGAAGATTTCATGAAAAATTGTCCGTTTGAAGCCAAATCTCATAAATTGGTCATTACCTTTTCCTTCTGCTTGTAATTGGCTGTCCAGTGAGTCGCATTCTGTATCACAGTCCATGACAATTTGACGCGAGAGCCATTTGTTACATGAAAATACATATTTTGTTTTTCCTTTCAATATAGTAATGCTTATGCAGTAGCACCTACAATCTGATAGAAAATGCATATATAGGATTACACTTATGTTCTTTAGGTAGCAAGTATATATGTCAGGCACCAAAGTTGGAGGTTTAATAAGTTTTTGAAAAATAATTCACATCATTGCTGCTCTTCATCTAAAAGTGCTGTCTGTGCTTCAATACTACCTGAGTCACTGACCTGAAACAAGCATGTAGCAAGTGAAGTCAGGATGGAACCAGAGCCTCCTCTGTACTTTTTGGGGGTTTTGTACTCAAAGTATTGAAGCTACTGAACAGGTATGTCAGCCAGGCAAAATGTATTTTCAGAAGGAAGTAAAGATATTTCTCTTAGTACAGGTTTCTTTAAGGTTCTTCTATTTTTACTATACATTTACAATTGATAAAGAAACCTGGGATTTTTAAGGTGTCAGTAATGGGACATAGACATACAATTTTTTTATCAATTTTATTAAAAACATAATCATAAAAGCATTGTTGCCATGTGCAATAATTATACTATTCAGATCAAAGAACATATGCCACCACATTCGTCTCACAAAGTCTATTCAGAATACCTTACTTGAAAACCATTCATGTGCCCAGACCCAATGGTTTTTACCAATCAACCAATCAGTTTGTCTTGATATTATCAAATTATCAAATAGTTACGCTTGGAGAAATAGTGTGTCAAAAGATTACCAGCTGCAACAATGTGTGGTGGAAACCATAAACCAATATTGCTAATATGTTGCGCTAGGTGTTACTAATCATCTAAATCCAACACCAACATTCATATGTGAATAAATGATTAAATAAACCTGTGTGATACTTGATTGAAATGAATGATTAATGTTCAGTAAATCAACCTTTATGTGCAATCGCAACAGTGTATTATGTGTCAGTGGGTGGGAAAGTGCAAGTCCGTTTGTTCCTCCACTCCAACACAAATGTATTTGAATTAATAACTAAAAAGTGTTTGATTGTGTGAGTCAAGTTTATGTGTAAAGAAAACAGTGTATCGTAAGCCGGTGGGCGACAGAAATACTTAGATTTGTTTGTCCACTGGTAAGGTGGCCATACACTCTACAACCATCGCAAGACCTTAGTCTTGCGATGGTTGTACAGGGAATTAAAAAAACGTACGATCTGCCTATCTTGGACAGGCAGATCGCACTCTCGATCATCGCAAGCCCACCCCCGAGGGGCGGGCTTCCGATGACCGCAATGCTGAACGGGCAGTGTGCGCGTGCGCACACCGGCCCGTTCGCCATTTGTCTTCCGAGCACCGTCCTAACCAGCCAAGAATCGTACGATTCCCGGCTGGTTTTCGAACATGCTGGTTCGACGGAAGACGTGCGACCGTACAGTAGAAACGGCCGCACGTCTCCGTTCACACTGCTCGATTCTCGTACGATCGCGGGATTTCCCACGATTCTCGTACGATAATCGTGCAGTGTATGGGCACCTGTATAACGTGAAAGCCGTGAAAAGGTGTATTAACTATTCAGGGTCCTTCTTTCATTAGTATAATAGTGTTTATATCATTAAATGTGATTTCATGATAGTATCTGCGCATGAATTGTTAAACGTGATCCATCAATTCATTCTGTGCCGTTTAAAAACATTCACCTGGAGTAGGTGTAAATTTAATTATGGATGGGACAATGAAGGGGACCTGCCCTTGCACCCCTCCAAGAAGCTGAATGCGTTAATATAAATGCCGAGATCTGCTTGTTTTCAGCTTGGTTTTTTCACGTTTTTCCGTGAAACTGGCGGTATGATTTTTCCCCCCCTTATTTTCTCTATTTAAAAAAAAAAAAATTGTTTTTTTTTTCACTTTCGAACTTCCCGCCGGCTCCGCCCCCCTGCGACACAGCCGCTCGCAAGGGACGGAACCCGGAAGTCGCCGGAGGACACAGCGGGGATCGTGGACAAGGTAAGACCTGTACGCTGTATTCCCAACTGTGGCTCAGGGTTACCGTTTTGTTAACCCCCGATCCACAATCGGGAATACCAATGGAAACGCGCGGAAAAACACCCCAAATAAGCTCCTGTACTTCTTTGGGCATAGGGCATTTTTCAGCGCGTTCCTACGCGCTGTAAAACGCCCAGGTGGGAACCATGCCCATAGGCAATCATTGGTTTTCACATGTTGAGCGTTTTACAGCGCGTAGGAACGCGCTGTAAAACGCCCAGGTGTAAACCAGGCCTTATCTAGAGATGAGGTAAGATAACCCATGGCAAGATGTGGGATAAGGGCACACTTGTAAGCGTTTTGTAGAACTTAGTCTACTATTTCAGATAACATAGGTATGGTATTCAGATGACATGGAGAGACCCATATCATAGCATCATACATGTGGGACAACAATACCCTTTAATTTTTAGGTTAGAGAGGTAAAAACTTAGAGGTACACACCTTGTTTGTTTTCATTGACTCCTACCATGATTTGCTTCAGTTCTCCAACATCTTTGGCTTTAACATAAGAAGAAACCACCTTCAAAACAAATTAAATAAAGGTGTAATTATAAATACAATTTCACCCCACAGATCTCAGTACAGGAATGCAATCTATGTGACATCCTCTAGGCTACACTGTCATGGTGTAAAAGTGCAGTGGAGTTTTCCAATGGACACGTCCTGCAGCATCAGCACATCACCTTTGGTGGTGACAATGGCAGCTTTAGTCTTTCTAGGCCCCATATAGCCTCAGTGTCCAGGGGTGTCCCCTTTGCCATAATCACTGGAACATGGCATTGATTATAGTCTAACTGTCACAGAGAATAGGGAAATCCAATTCTTACCTGTCCAATGCTTGATGCAGTACCGCTATACAAAATGTTTTGGAGGAAAAGTGTCTTTGACTTTCCATTATCACCAATAAGTCTCATAAACAGAGATAGATTGGCATCTGTTGGAGAAATTGCTCCTATATGGACTATTATTTCATAATCTATATTCTTACTCTTTGTTGTCACCTGTTGTCAACACAAATGTACGGAGTTAATTCATTGGTTAAGCAATATGTTTATTTATGCATACTGTAACAAATAATGTATTATACAAAAATTGAATTAAAAAAAACAAAACACAAGTAGCAATTCTCTTGGTAGCTTTTCTGGTTTCTTGCTCAGCTTTCTGGTTTTGGAAACGAGTACTTTGAATAGTATTCTTTTCTCTGTTCTGTGTCTTCAGATGGAGTAAAAAGCGATTACAGAAAGTTAAAGTGACATTAAAGTCTTGTTGTTTTTTTTTTTTAAACCTATATCTACTACTAGCAAGCAGTAGATATATGCAAAAACATTAAAAAAATAAAAAAAGTCCCCAAAGAGGTAATAACTTACCTGTGTCTGCGCCGCTCGCTCCCAGCTGTAGAACTCAGCTTCTCGAGCGGCCGCGCAGGAGGATGTGTTGTGTGCGGGCGCATGTGCAGTGGATATCACCGGCAGAGAGAGGAGGAGAGCTACAGTAAAAGTCAATGCATGCAGCTGTAAGCATGCACGTCGGACAGACTCTGTGGGACAGGAAGAGACAGCAGTCTGCGCTGCATCAGAAACTGGCACCAGCGTTGGAGGGATTGCTGAAAACTACTGCAAAGAAGAAGATGATCGCTTTAGGCAAGTCTTACAGCATCATTGGGGGGGGGGAAGGAAACCAAACGTTTAATGTCACTTTGATTTTCTCTATTCCTAAGCCCTCATTAAGTTCCTATAGAAAATGTGCACGTCTATACAATATGAAGATAGTAGGAGAGTACTTCCCAAAGGCCCGTGTTATACAACCTCTCCCACCAATCACATTTTAAGTGTCCATGCCAGCACATAAGACGAACAGAAAAAAACCGAAAACCTGACCTGTAAAATAGACAAATTGTGTAGCAGTTGCCCAGGGCAACCAATCAGCTTCTTAGTTTGCCAGTTAGAAGATTTTCTGTTTTCATCAAGGCTTAAATCATCTTTTAACAGTCAGAAGAAGCACAGGAGTGAGAGTATACGAAAGGATCTTCACAGTACCAGATATTCACATGGAGGTTTTAAAATATTATATAATTTAAAGAATGACCCAATCAGCATGCACTCAAAATTAAATGGCTTTGATAGAAGGGCTTATTTCATCCTGCTACAGATGTTTAGTGACATGCTCTCTAATTACTAGATGTGTGAAGCTTGCAAAGGAAGCCAATCAGTACAGCTTTACAGCATCATTGGGTAAAATGAAATCGGTTTAGCAGAGCCAGCATCTTAGTTTTACATATTTAATTTAGGCAATGTGAATGCTAGAAAAATAAAAGCTCACTACAGTCTATAGCAGTATGCTCTGTTAAAACACAATTGGAAGTGTGCAAGGGGTGCAGATGGGATTATGGTGGTACGGAACCCCCATCAATAAGGGCTGGATTTCTGCATAGCCACCCTCGCATCATGTCTCCAACTGTGAGTAATGCATTGTTCTCACCCACTCTAAGACCATACACCCTAGTCTTCCATTTGTTAGTGTAATCATAAGTACACTAACCTGATGACAGGGGTAAAAAGGGCTTAAAAAAGGTAGGCATGGTGTACATTAAGTATAAATCTGGCCTTCTTTGGGAGCTATTTTGTACTACTGTGCACTTTACCTTACTGGCCAGGATAAAAGGCCTTCCTCCTTCTCTTTGCAATGACAAGGCAACAACAATATACTCTTGCCTTCTGTTACATCTAATATTAGGAATATACCACCAGATCATCACATACCTTTGAAAAGCAACTGTGTATAGGGTGAAGCTTTGAAAAACCATAATCCACATTCTGTATACATTGTGTATGACTCTCCTTATTCAGAATTATTGACTCTTTGCTGGTTGGTATCTTAACACGTGTAGATATTAAATATTGCCCCAAGTCTGCTTTCACACCATCCTCTGCCATAAGAAATAAAATGCAATATATTTTAAACAAATATATATATATATATCTTTTAGTTTTTTTCCTCATTCTGACATAAGTCTAGTATCATATTTACCTTCGTGTTGATGACGATGTGGTAAAGGACATCCTGGAGTCTATAAAAAATATTTTTTTATAATAAAAATAGCATAACTGTTGGAAAACTTTCCACAAATTTTCAGCTGCACATCTGTATATTACAGTATATCGTAAGGGTACTTTTCACCACCAAACTGTCGTCTGAAAAAGTAACCTGCGGCCTTTAGTCAAAATGGTCTATTAATAGTAACAAGCTGTTAAAATGACCCTGTTGCTATACAGAAGTAAAGCAAGGCATATCTGTAAATGAATTGCCTGCGCTAAAGCTGACCATACACTGTTCTATTTCTTTCATTCAACCCCGGCTGAACGAAAAATATAGAACAGGTTCCTCCATGAACGCTTGGAATCTCCCCGTCTTCATTGTATCGTGACAGCAGCTGCCGGCTGCTATCCGAATACCTGACCAGAGCTGGCAGCTGACTGGCTGCCCGCTCTGTTCATTCAAATTTTTCCTTACCGGCTCCTTCAATCAGTTGATCGAGGTGATGCTGGCTGAAAGGGTGCTGACAGATGCACCCGCTGTGCGAATTTCGGACATGTCCTGCCAAACCGGCTGTAATGTGCATAATATATGGCCAGCTTAAGGAATGCTGCTCTGATCCTAAGAAATCTTCTGCTGAAGTCGACAGGAAAACCAACAACTATGGGAGTGTTTCTCACATTATATACTGCAGGTGTTCCTTATATAATGTGGAGGTCGGCAGGAGAAAATGGTAAGAGCTGCAGGGAACCCAGGAGATTGACACTCCCAGAGGTTTTGGTATTCCAGCAAAGTTCAGCAGAAGATTTCTTAGGATTGGAGCATTTGGCGGTGCAGACGGCAAAAAACGTGAGTGTTTACTGTCTTTTTTTACTGGTATGCCTTGTTAGTTTTTTTTATAGTGACAGGTTCACTTTAAGATTGGTATTTGCTGTCTGCCAGGGAGGTGCAGATACCAAGAGTAGCTGAAGAGAATTACAAATCCTTTGACAGGTTAAGCAGTACTCTTATATGCACTTCCACTGTATGCATATTTAACTGCTTGCCTAAAGCACTTCTCAACCTTTCTTTAGCCATGACAAATTTTTTAAGTATGCAAAATCGCAGTCTAAAATATAAAAACCATACATGTAAAAAGAAACAATGTGCAGCCTCTCCAAAACCCATACTAAATTCTTATCCAAGATGGGGGTCTAATATGGGTTTTAAGTAGGGACCACATGCACAAACACAACAGAATTGAGTCCTTAGTCCTCCCTTCACATCAGGGTTCTTAATCTCCCATTCATATCAGAGATCTAAGTCTCGCCCTTCACATCAGAGTCCTACCATCGCATCAAGAATAGTGGCAGCATGGCAGTGGACAGGAGGCACATCAGGCCTTGCAATTCCATTCTCATCTGAATGGATCCCACTCTCCCTAGATTAGCGTCATCCATTTCCATGGTGCTGGCAGCCAACCCACCTGCACCATGGAAATGCATGACAATGTGCAAACATTTTTGAGGCACACCTGAGGAAGCCAGAAGGCACCCTAGGGTACCACAGCACCCTGGTTGAGAAAGGCTGGCCTGAAGTTCAGCTTTAAAAACTAAATAACAAAAATGACTTTTAAAGTGAAACAAACTAAATAATGCAAAAAAACAGTTACCAGCTTTTTGATACTTCTGGAGATAGAAAGAAAAGGTTAGCATCTAATCCTCCCTTACTCTACCCAGAAGAAAGAAAATCGGTCTGGAGTTTCATGGTAATACAAAATTTTATGTCCATGCTACTTTAGTCCTCTTCCACCAAATACTTTTTAGTCAAAGCTCCATTTCCTTTGCAATTATTATGTATATACAGAGAGTATTATTAAAGGGAATGGTAAACTATCATTATTATTCTTACTTCACTGTATAAAACCAACATATTTAAATATAGTAATGCGAGTTCCACATACGGTGGCTACAATAAGATCTGCAGCCGAGGCAATAAGTCTTTTAAACTCCTTGTGTGAAATGTCAGGTGGATTTGATGAGAGGCCTTCCAGGTCACTAGAAAAAAACAAAAAACCTTTACTCTGCATTATCTGAAGAGGGAAATTATGCTGGCAAATAACATTTGAAGAACACTGACAGTGATTATAAAAAACATAATAAAAAACATCTTAAAACCTAAAACCCTTTTTTTGGTCATGTTAGATAATATGGGTTAGCCTGAGAAAATAATAATAGTTTTATGACCTACTGTGTACCTTTACATCTATGTAGTCAATTTTTTTTTTCATTTTTTCAATAAAATGACACCTAGAGAAATAAAATTCTATATCTGTTTGAAAACACACAGGGACAGCATGGGAAGCCACGTTCTTGCTCCCCAAGGACATGGCTTGCCTTCCAAGCTAGTAGATGGTCAGACTGCTGTCTCCCTTGTGATCTTGTTTTGAACAGGAAGTTCAGGGAAGCAGAGCTGAGAGTGCTGAACCCTGCTGTTTGAAAATGTGATGCCTGTAAGTGCTTGGGCAAATATGTAAAGAAATGCTTTGCTGGGCAATACTGTATATATTTGTTTGATCTGGATTCATTATTTAAAAAGTTTGAGAGTTTATTACTACTTTCATGAAAGTAATGGAAGTAGCTGATGAATTCACTCCTGCTTTGTATTACATTTGGCGGAAGGTGGAGTTACTATTCAAACTACATATATTAAATAATGGTTTAAGGCTGGGTTCACACCTGGGCATTACTATAGGCGCGTTTTTTCAGCTAGTTTTTAAGTTCACAGCAGGGATCGCAGACAAGGTAAGACCTACACTGTATTCCCGTGTGGCTCGGGGTTACTGCTTTTTTAACCCCGAGCCACACTCGGGAATACCAATGGATACGCACTGAAATACGCCCAAAAGAAGCTCCTGTACTTGTACGCCCAGGTGGGAACCATGCTCACAGGAAATTATGGGATTTCACTTGCTAAGCGATTTTCAGCGCTTCGATCAGCGCTGAAAAACGCCCAGGTGTGAACCCAGCCTTAAACCACTAACTTTTCAAACAGAATTTAGATATTACTCCATCATAATTTCACCATTTGTCCAAATCACACCCAATTCTACCCTAGCTATGACAGTTTTAAATTTAAAGTAATAATTTCAGCCCCTTGCTATATAAAATAATATTTTTCTTATTATACAAGAATTTTATAGGGCCAAGAGTTTGCGCAGCGCTTTACAATGTAAGGAAGACATTACAATACAATTCAAAACTAGATGGTAAGGAGGGCCCTGCCCATGAGGGCTTACAATCTAAAGGAAAATTAAGATATTGGATCCTTTTTCTGTTCAAGGACATGGAAATGTACCTGGCCTGGAACCCTCCTAACAAAAAGTGCTGGGCTCAATGACTTTACAAAATGAAGAGCAGAAAGGGTGAATATTTTGTATGCAGAATGTAAATTCATTTGGTAGGCAATTAAGCTGTTAGGTACAAATGCTGTCATCTTGTCTGTATGTCCTACTACACTAGCAGATAGGGATGAGGTTCAGGTTTGCCACCATCATGGGTTTGAAGTAGTGTGAATCCTGTGGGTTTTAGATTTGCGTTCTGGCAAGTTTTTATGCAGATTCACTAGGGAGAATGTTTCCAAACTATAATGCACTGCATGGCCTTTGAATTATCATCAGCAGGCTTAGAAGGTCCAATGAAGGGGCTTTTAGATAAGCCAGGCAAACATAGTGTCCATAGAGACCAAGCAAACATAGGGGTCTATTCACGAAGCAGCAGAAGGAACTAGCCGAAGCTTCGGCCGATCCTTTGGCTAGCTTCGACCCCCAGGACCCTTTCGGTTTAGTAGAACCGAAGGGCTGCTGTATGGGCTATTCACTATAGCCCGTACAGCTCCCGAACTTGGCCGAGCGGCTCAGTGGAGCCGAAGGCATATGCTTCGACTCGTCTGAGCCACGCTGAAAGCCGAAGCTGATCTTAGGCTGGCTCCGGCCACTTGCAGAGAGATCAGCGTCCCTGGTTACCAGCTAACCAGGGACACTGATCTCCAGACAGCCTAACACTTCCGGGCGCTCCTGAAATCTCCCACTCCCGGCCGCCAAGGAGAGAAACACTGCTTTTTCTTTTCTTTATTCTGACAGGGAGCCGTGTCTGAATAGAAAAAAAAATAAAAAATTTTACCATAGGAATGCATTGCTACAGCTATTGTACCCGCCCTCTGCTGCAGTTCTCCATCAGGTCCTCACTAGAGATTGACAGCAGCAGAGGGCAGGTACAATAGCTAGTTTGCTATTGGCTATTGTAAATTGAAATAGCCAATAGGAAGCTAGCAATGCATTCCTATGGCGAAATGTTTTATTTCTTTTCTTTTTTTGACGGCAGCAGAACCGACGGCCAATAGAAAACAGTTGGGCGAAGCTAGCTGTCTGCCGCACATGCTGAGCATGTGCGGCCGACCCGAAGCCACCCGATGTACGGCTGATTTCAGCCGATATATGGCTGAAATCAGCCGTACCAGCCTGAAGTGAATAGCCGAACAGCGTTCTTCTCACTTCGCTTTAGGCCGGTCATTCACTCAGCTGTCGTAGGCACCCCATAGTTTTGGACCCCATAGTTTTCTTCATTGGCATTTTGGAAAAAATTGGGCTTTTGTTTCAGGGGTGATATCTTGGAGTTTTCATTAATTTTACTTTGATGGGATTTGGAGTGCTCAAAGTACAGCATTCACTTGTTACTGGCCATCTGTTTTTGGAGCTGCCTTTTGTTCGCAGCATGTCGCTGCATCATGTGAAGGCAAAAAAAAAAATGCAAGAACAGTTTGCACCTAGACCACATCAAATTATGTCACTCTCATTCACCACACCTGCCTATCAAAATAGATAAAATAAAAGTTAGGCATACACCAATAAAGGCCTTTAATCCCTAACTTAAACTTCCCTGATTCTTGTTTATTCTTGTGTATTCTGCAGTGTCCTATTTCTTATAGTATAGCTCCACCCTCTGCTCTTTGTTTCTAGTAAATTGGGCCTAGCCTTGCTATTTAAAACTGTCCTGCTGCTGGCTAATTTTACAGTGCTGTGTCATCTGTAGTCTCTTAATTCTTGTACTAAAACCCCTTCCTGTACTCGGTTTCTTTATTTCATTGCCAATTTCACACTTCTTTATCATCTGCACTCTCTTAATTCTTAATAGGAGTTTATAGAGTTTAAATATTTTCCAGCGGTAGGGCAGTTTTGCATCAGCGAGAACAGATACAGTCCTGGTGAACTACAAGCCAATTTCTATCTGCCGGTCAAAGCAGGCCTATTACCATTTGATGAAAAAACTACCTGAGAAAAGCCTTTTTTCAATCTGAAATAACTGAGAATGGGTGCTGCTGTTGTATGTAAGCCAACATAATTGTAAAAGACAAAAAACTATTTGACAGCGAAATTGGTGCTGCCAGTATACGCGTCATTGAGATTGTCTTTAAACAAAAAAATCGCACTGTTCTGTAAAACAACATTAAAGCTTTAAGACATGCCCCAAGCATGTTATATAAATGATTTGTGTAATTTCAATGTTGCTCTCAAAGCTGCATGGAAAGACCTAGGGCTGCAACAACTAATCGACATAATCGATTATTGAAAAAGTTGTCAACGTTTTCAATAATCGATTAATCGGCTTCCGATTGGCTCCACACACGCTGCACGCCACACCTCCTCCCCACCTCACGCTCGCCGCTGCCAGGCCTGCCCGCATCCACACCTCCTCCCGCCTCACGCTCAGTGCTCGCCCAAATCCACGATCGGCACAGGTGCGCGGGGAGAAGAAGTAAGGAGGAGCAGGCGTGAGGCAATGACAGCCGCCGCCAATAGGCCCGATCTCAGAAACAAGTTGCTGGAAGACTGCTCAGGTAAGCCTGCACTTTCCCACACATGGTGCTCTATAATGTATTGCTGGGATTTGTATTCCTCTATACCTGATGGTACATTGTGATGTATATTAGATCAGCTATAGAGGAATACAAATCCCAGCAATACATTGTACACTGTATGTATAATGTATTGCTGGGATTTGTTGTATTCCTTTGTAGCTGGTGGTATTCTGCATTGCGCTGTATGGAGGACTACAAATCAAGGAATAATATATTATACAGCGCAATGCGGAATACCACCAGCTATAGACGAGTACAACAAATCCCAGCAATAATACATTATAAAGCGCAATGCAGAATACCACTTGCTATAGAGGACTACAACACCCAGCAATAGTACATTATACAGCACAATGCCGAATATTGTACTATATAATGTACTATTGCTGGGATTTGTTGTACTCCTCTATAGCTGGTGGTATTCTGCATTGTGCTGTATAATGTACTATTGCTGGGTTTTGTAGTCCTTAATAGGCGGTGCCATTCTACATTAATTGCTGTATAATTTTACACTTTTCATTTCACTATATTGCACACCACACTTTTTTTTCCTTTTCTTTACTTCCACCGCTCCAAGCTTGCTCCTGTGATGGACTACAATCTCAATACAAACTAGTAGTCCATCACTGGAGCCTTTTTTTAAAATGTATTTAATTTTTTTATCCGATTAACCGATTAATCGAACTTAATAATTGTCCAACTAATCGATTTTGAAAATAATCGTTAGCTGCAGCTCTAGAAAGACCCTCTCCGCGCTGTATGTTTTTTTTTTTTGGCATTGCTACATGACCCCTTGGCAGTGCTTAGCTTCCCATGCCTTTTTTGATAGTAGCTTTTCTGTTAAGCCCTAAAAAAGGCCACAATTATTAGCAAGATTTGCCCCCTCATACACTTCAGTGGGATTCTCCGCTAAGTTAGGGTTTGCCGAATTTCAAACAGGAGTGGCTGAACCCCTTTTGAATTGAACCTAGCCAGATTTGCCTATCCCTACTAGCATTTTAAATTCCAACCAGGACACTACCTGCATGGAGTTTGCATGTTCTCCCTGTGTTTCTGTGGGTTTCCTCCCACACGCCAAAAGACATGCTGGTAGGTTAATCATTTTCTGTCTAAACTGTCCCTAGTATGAGTTTGGGATCTTAGATTGTGAATCCTTGAGGGCAGGACTGATGTGAATATAGAATATGTAAAGCACTGTGTACATTTTTGGTGCTATATAAACACCTCTAATAAATAATAAAGGGAATGATTACCAGGATTTTTGGTTTATGCTGCTCGGGTAGTCACAATTATATGGAAAACGATCCTGCAAATATACAAGAGTTAAGATACACATTAAATAAAGGAAAGAATTTACAATTGGCATGAAAAGCTCAGTTATAATACATAAAGAACCACTAGTAACAGATATCAATACATTTCTCAGAGCTCATTTGGTCACTCCATATTAAAGAAAAACAAATTGTGGCTGATTACCAAAGGCAACTTTTGGCCACAGTTCTTTGAACCCTGTTATCTAAGAAGCGCAATGGTGCTTATGATGCCATTTTTTTATTAGTTCTGTCAAGTATTCCAATAATGTTCACACATGGAGTTCAGTGGATAAAATAAAGTGGACATCATGAAAGCACTGTTATGCAGGCAATGGTTAATGCCAAAAATATACTTTATCCTGTCTGAAACATGCTATACCCATTATATAAAGATCAGATGTTAGGGAAAGATCTAAATGCTGAACCATCTTACTTTATGTGATGGACGTATGATGTGGTCAGGCACCTTCTGATACTATGGAAACTGTATAGCTTACAAAAAACTTACAGGCATGGCTAAAGCTGACATATTCTTTTTTATTTTTCTTTGCACTTGTCTCCTTTTCTCTTGTTTTGTTTCCATTGTGTCCTTTTTATCTGCTTCAGACTTTCCTATGTAATGCCGAAGGGCAGCCTCCATCTGCTTTTCCAAAAAATGATTCTTGATTCTTTGATTTTGACGTAATGTATGGTTACCTGTCTGCTGAATATTACAAGATTATTCTGTTAGTTCTTAAACATTAGACAAATACCCGTTACTTTTATACCCTGTGATGGTATTGCGTTAGGAGTATATGAATCTCTCTCCTTTCTCCCAATACATCACTTGGCATTTCAGCAGCTAATCACTAGGCCCAGTCACTGTCATGTGGGTGGGAGGGGATGAGCCGATCTGGTCACTGCTTATGGACTATCCCTGCATGGGCAAAGCACAGCCATAATAAAATTGTTATTAACCCCCTTGTGCCAGTGGGAGCCCTCCCTTTAAGTGGGTCACATCGCCATAGCTTGGTAGGAGGGACTCCTGTTCAATCATTCACTGTGATTGGCTTCACAATGATGAATTTTAGGGAAGTGGAGCTGAGAGAGTTAGAGCCCGCTGTCCGGGAAACATGATGACTGTAAGTGTTTGGGTAAAAATTTAAAGAAATACTTTGCTAGGCAATGTATATTTGTTTGATCTGGATTCGTTATTGCAAAAAGTGTGAGAGTTTAATACTACTTTAATATTTGATTTTGGAATGAATAGCATTTCTGTAAACGAAAACCACATTAACTGCTGGAACTTAATTTGTTTGATTTCATCCTGCTCCTTCGGTTGCCCCTTCTAATAGTCAATGACATCATTAACTATTAGAAAATTGAACACACATTCCGAATTTTGTTCAACAAAATTCTTCTGGTGTATGGCCAGCTTTACTCTAATTTTTCTTCCCCTCTCAGACAAACTGTATGCTCAATCTTATAATCATTTCTAAAAACCACCAAAAGATTTCCAAGTTAATTCTATGCAAATATCTTCTGTTACAGAGTAACAGACAGAGTCATTCTTTTGATTTGTCTTTGTCCTCAAGCCAATTCTTGTCGGATATAAACTTCACTGCAAACGCTGGGCTTCCTAGATACATTTCCAGTTATATAAATATGTACTCCTTTGTAGGAATCACCAAGTTATGTATGTAGGAGTGCAATTTTTTTTCCTTCAAGGATGTTTACCTTCTCAAACTTGAAGGAAGTTTGTTGATGTGATAATGAAGCAAGACACCTTGTTCCCCTATTTACTTACTTACATATATACAAATAACTATTACCTATATACTGTATATCTTATATAATATTGGTAACATTTGTCTTTACAGGTTTACTTTAAGCCGTGAAAATGTATTAATAAATAAGGAAACCCAATAAAATGCTTTGTGGATTCAATTTCAAATTTTCTAGTACAAATGCGATTGAAGCTCATTGTTTTTATGTTGTACTTACTTCATACAGTCTATATTTTTCATTTGTATCTCTTGTATTTAAAGATAAATCAAAACCAACTTCTTTTCTCTCTACATCAACATAATATTTTCTGTAATTGAAAAACAGTCATCAATTTATATGCATTATACTTTAAAGTAGCTTTATAGAAGATAATGACTAAATGAAGCAAGGCTGCTAAACTATTTGCCAGTTCACTCAATAATAAGGGCCAGCTGACCCAAAATGATATCATATTTGGGTGTATGATGGCACATTAACCCACTAGGCTACATGTTTCACAACTCTAGTGACAAGGTCTGAGCAGCTAAATTCCCAGATCTGTTGGAATGAATCATCCTACCAACATCCAACCATAAGGCCTTGTTTAATCCTGCAGTAGAATTTTATCACCCTCTAAAAAGTGATTGCTTTTCACAACTTGATTAAGAGTCAGTCTGCATTTTTTTAAGTTTCAAAGAAGATTATGCATTTCAATACTGCACCGCAACAGCAATGGTTACAATGCATGCAGTTTAAAATTTGCCACAGCTGCAATGCAAAGTAGCACAGCAGCGGCTCTTGTACAAACCTAAGGGGTCACCATGTTAGGTTTTAGCAGGCCGTAAAATCATGGATTAACCGCCTGTTTTCACCTTAAGAGCAATGTGTGCATCAAGCTTTCAAACAATTTGTAAAGCTTTCAGGAAGCTTTCAGCAGATTTATTAAAGCCATTTAAAGAAAATCTCAGTTCCAGCGTGGGGATGTTAAAACACACAGATGGGAGCACTTAATAGGAATCCAGACTGTCACATTAAACAAGCTGCTAGTAGACTTTGAAACAAACGTGAAATAGTGCTGAAGCCTGCTAGCAGCTTGTTTAAAGTGACAGTCAGTGTTTCCATTGAGACTTGTGTTTACCCTCTCCATATTGGAGCTGAGGGGTACTTTAACCCTTTCGCTACCAATGATGTGTACCACACATCATGACATTGAAAGGGTTGAAGCAAGCTCACGGCTGAAATGTTTTATTTTTATCACAAGGTTCCTGGCTTTTATGTAGAAGTAAGTCATCTAGGCGACTGTAAAGCCCCCAATCATTTTCATAGGTGGTGGAATGTCAGATACATTTTAATGTAATTGTTACTTGCTTGTACAACCGTGTTCATGTTTCTACTGTACTGGACCTGAGAATGTACCTGCATGGTTTTGTATGTTTAATTCACTTTGTTCCGTCTTGAAAAATTTATTTAGAAATATTTAAAGAAAAGACAAAAAAATAGAACAGAAAAATAATAATTATATTGATCATAATTGTATGCATAAATGCATGGGCACCATACCACCACTATGAAAGGCATAAGAGGTCTGCAATAAGTAGAGATTCTAAGCAAGTAACTGCATAATTATATTATGATTAACAATAATTAATAATAGTAGAAATAATAATAATGTTGTTGTTATTGCTATCAATAATAATGTAATTTTTTTTATTACTGTTGGTGCTAAGAATAATAATATTGCATTATTATTGACAGCAATAACTACAAATTATTATTAATGATGATGATAATAATAACAATAATAATATTGTATTATTATTATTAATACAAAATAATAGTTTTTTAAAATAATAATCATAGTTATTTTGTATCAACAATAATCATTTATTATTATTAGTATTATTGATGACGATGATTGATGATATTAATATGATGATGATTACTAATTTTTAAAATACACTAAAATTCAAAACAAAACTTAGAAAACGACAGGTGGTTGTCCAGCATCCACCCCTTCATCCAACTCACAGCCTTGCAGCCACTGCTGGAATAACGTCGCTGGAGAGGATGTTGCAGTCCATGACGGCTGAGTGTCCACTGTCCTCTGCTGGTGAATGTTGTCTTTGCTGTTATAGTAACCATTGGGTGTGGCGCACTGTGTGCACTTCCCGTATAAATAACGTGTGCTTCCCTCTTGTAACCAGTCATATCAGAGACAGAATGCATCACTCATATTATACTTCGAACTGACATAAATATAATCATAGTCTGCAGTAACTATTGCTTGACGTATCGAGCTTTATAAATACAATTGTCAGAGGACTACAACAAAATGGCTCCTGTGTTGCAGACATGCAGAGTAGCAAGTTATCTGTGGATTTTGCAGAGTGGCGTCAGTGGTATCCTGGTAACAGTCTCATGGTGAGTGATGTCATAGGAGGGCGACAAACAGTGTGAAAGTGACAGGTTGTGGCAGAGGGAAGGTCGTGGTCAGGTATGGACAGAGCTGCCGGGGTCCGGATCAGACAGCTGTGCTCCAGCCTCCGGCAGATATCAGGTAGAGAAGGACATAGCACAATGCTGCATTATGTGACCAGTTTCTCACTGTTATGTAACGATCAGGAGGTCTTCATTAAAACATTTATATTACATAACATTTCCTTTGACTCTACATGGTGCATTTCGGCAGCCAAAGTACACCAGGTGTGAAGGAGGATTTAATAGACGCCTGATGTCTTCCCTGTAGTTTCCCTGAGCAGATCAAGAACACAGTCCTCAGTCTCCTCCGATCTCAGCCAGAGCTTCCAGGTTCTGACAGCCTATAACCAGGAAGTGCTCAGAGCTGAGCTTTTCTGGGTACATTCTTCACAGGGTACATCAGGAACATGCAGGTTTAGGGCTGCCATTACAGCTATGAGCTTGTTTAACCCATTGACTGCCAAGATGTGTTGGGCACATCCTTGGTTGGGCACATCCTTGGCAGTCCAAAGGTTAAAGGAGAATTGTTTTTTTGTTTTTTTTTGTAAATGAACCCTTGCAGTGGGGCTACCAAAGATTAAGTGCTCATTTTGGTCTAGGAGTGAAAATAAAGAAGGTATACTCACCTGATTTTCCCTGCAACGGCGGTCAGTG
>NW_017306609.1:424131-433504 GCF_000935625.1 Nanorana parkeri | reverse complement strand
CCCCCCCCCCCCTCTGCTCTGGCTGTGGAATGTCCCTCCACACCCTCACGTTTAATTGATCTGCGTTGCATGTGATGACATCACAGGTCTTTAGACTGCTGGAGCCTGGGGGAGAGAAGAGGGTACAGGGACCAGTCTAGCAGCCAGATGGGACCAAGGATTAGGTGAGTATATTTTCACCCCTAGACCAAAACGAGCAGATAACCCTTGTAGTGAAAAAATCCTAGAGTTCTTTTTTTAAACACATGCTCATGGTTGGTATGATGGACAGGAGCTTGTTTACCTCCTCTTACTGCTCCTCCTACTTAGTTTCTGCAGTGGCAATAAAAGGGTTAAAGCGTATCTGGACTAAAGTTCCGCTTTAAGACTGGTTCACACCTACGAGTTTTTGAGCAGTTGGAAAAGCGCTTTTAACTGCCCAACACAAGAAACCCCATGATTTTCAATGGCCCTGGTTCACACCTGAAGAGAAAAACGCCAGCAGTAAGATGCCAAATGCCTGAAAAGATACAGAAGTTTCTTTGAGCAGTTAAAAGCGCCTTTTTGCCCCATGGACTTCATTGGAAATGCCCAGAAACGCGCAACAGAAGCATGTTTTACATTTTTGTGAGCGGTTTTGCGTGTTTATACGCACGTCCTTCTATTGCCCACAAAGGTTTATGAGCTGCCAATCGCGCCTTCTTGTACGCACGTTAAAACGTGCATACAAATGTGCACAACGCGCATAAACATGCAAATAACCTCATGCTGTTGACGCGCGTATAAATGCGCAAAAACAGTGCCGCCTAGGTGTGAACCCAGCCTTAGGTGCTAGTAACATTATTTAAAATGATAGTTGCTGGCAAACCCATGTATTTACCTACTTCCCCTTACGTCACCTGTTGTCCATGAGTATTGTAATAATGTGCAGTATATTAAACGACCAGCCAACCCGAAACTGGGATTTTAGCTATAAGTGAAGCAAGGTGGACTGAGTTTGCCCCGGCCCTATTATATGTCTTAAATACTCCAACACTGAGTTCCTGCAGCTCCTGTTGCATTGTCCATAACATAAAATAAAGTTAAAATCCAACAACGAGAGAACTGCTTCGCCTCTCCCTAGCCGGTGTGCTTAACGCAGATATCAAGAGTCCTTAGGAGATGTACAACATTGAAAAAACATTCGGATATCAGTTTTCAATGAAATGATCCATTAGATAAAATACTAAATGAACTTCTGAATATTTACAATAGGAGACCCCAGAGCTTCATTTATATTTATATAGATGTTTGGCCTCCCTGTCCCTCTTTTGAATACAAAATACAAAAAAAACCTGAATTTTGTCTGAAAATTCCAGGTGACGTGTTCTTTAGCTCCCCTTCCATTAGACGTACAATAATACTTTGGTTGCACCTGGTGCGTGAGTGTGTTTAGGTTAGTAAATCACCCCCTTGGAATGCCACCTGAGGACTGCAACTAACCCTAACGACCAAATTCCTGGATATAAAAACCTAGCTTTTATGGTCCATTTAAACAATACATGTTTATAGGACAGTAACTCATTATGTGCAGGCCTGTGCTACCTCAAGTCTCGTATTGTACCTGTCAGCATTTTTATATTGCTTGGAAACGTATTTGAAACGTGCCTCCAGTTAAAGAGAATGGCACTTTGCCCATTCAGGTTCTCTTCATGGTGCTCCCCACCCACTTACTTTTCACATGCTGATTTTCTATTTAATTTCAAATAACATACCAAGCACGTGACAAATTTCATTGTAAAACGTTGGTTCATACAAAACCAAGATAGTTCCCAAGCAGTGTGTGGCATGACCACGGAGCTAGGGTATCTATCCAGTAACTAGTACCCAGGAGTTGTATTATGACACAGGCCTTACTTGGAGTGACATATGTGTCTGACAGCATTACCTATCTGCCTTGCATCTGCACTATAATAAAGTAAAATAATAAACACAATACTAATGCTTATTATTCAGATTTTCTCCTGTACTTTAAATCTAAGGTGTAAAGCGACCATGTTGTTTACCTGTGCATATGGTGCAAGCCAGACAGTGCAGCTCAAGAGGCTACACAGATGATGGAGATAAAGCGTTGCTGGATCGCGTGATAAGAGTAGATCACGCTGGGGAGTATGGAGCGAATCGCATCTATGCTGGGCAAATGGCCGTATTGGGCAGATCATCCGTAGGACCCATCATTCAGGTTAGTGGATGTACAGGTGTCATTTGCAGGCTACATAGACCGACGTGTAATCTAAGGAACTCGTCATTATATTGTAAATCCAGTAATTATCACTGTCTAAAATATTAGTAAAAAGTAATAGAAGTGATTATTATCATTTACTGTCTGAAGTGTGAGATTATTGTGATTCAATACAACTATTAAAGGAGATCACTTCCCCCTCCCTTTTAGATTGTAAGCCCTCACAGGCAGGGCCCTCCTTACCATCTTGTCTTGATTTGTATTGTAGCTAAGAACTTTTTACTAATCTGCAAACTTGTGATGGATCAGTGACTTTAAGTTATTGAAGCCAGAGGGTCAACATAACAGTCAGCCAATTTGCATCTGTAAGCATCATGTTACAAATCTTTTGGAAGGATAAAGAAGAAGATTTATTAAACAAATTACCTTCAGAACTGGACACACACATGTATTGTAATCGGGCTTTCCCATTGAGTTCAAAGACAGCAATTAAAAAATAAAAGAGCATCTATCGTAGCTATACTCCATACAAAGCTAAGTGGAATTTTGGCTGGGGTGGACTTTTAAAACCCAAATCTGGGCAAAACATGAAACCTGTCCTCTCTCTAACTAAACACTGATATTAAAAAAACAAAAAACCTCAATGCCCTTTTCACTTACCTAAAGCCCCAGTCATGTGGCCCTCCAGTGCCAAGTCTTCTCTCCTCTTCGGTTTACATGAGGTGGGGTCCTTCTTTAGGTGTCCATGTCACTGCCTGCATGATGTCTTATTGGCTATCTAGCGTCAGGGTCCTCTCAGAGGGGACTGTTTGGGACCAGTTACCAGGCACACATCACCAAAGAGTGTATTAGAAATGGTGATGGCAGTTATAGAGTCGACTGTTTAATTTGAGCGCTTGCGAATGCAAGGTCTCCCTGTTCCTTGAATATGCTTATGTATCACACGTAACTCTAATACTTGTGCATTCAGGATTGTAATGAAGAACCAAAGCATTGATACACTGTGAACCGATATCTTTATTATGTTTGATATGTGAAAATTTCAATAAACATATTGATACAGAAAAAATAGGGATTCACACTTTAACCCCTATTCTGAATGTATGGAGCCTAAAAAAAAAAAAAAAGAAATGGAGAGGGCAGGGCACCTGATTAGTGGACTTAGGTGAGCATACCTTGCTTCACAACCTAAGACAAAAAAAAAAATGCAGGTTAAGTGAAAGGTGTGGGGGGAGGTTCATTTTTTGCAACAGAGTTCAGTGTCATTTAGATTATAATGTCAACCATTTTGAGGTAATATATAAGGTACCGTCTTCTGGTTTACACAAAGCAATGTTACTGATGTAGTATACACCACCTTAATGTTTAGATAATGGATTGTTTGAATGAAACATTCATACAGTCATTGTTTAAATTGTGTAGAAAAAATGTAAAACCTATGTCAGGCAAAATAAAATTCAGTGTTAACCAAAGTATATTTTACAGCATATGTGGAATCAGGAGAAAGATCATTTTAAAAAGTTTGATGAGCTAATGGTTGCAAACAGGGTCCGGCCTACCATACTGCTGCCATTTTGGAATGTGGCTGGATTCGTACTAGGTAGGCTTCTTCTTTGTGTTTTTAATTCCTTATTATATTTTCTGAATGCTTGTGTTCATGGTTTATCACATTTTGTCCCACTCAGGTGCTGGTACAGCTCTGCTGGGGAAGAGTGGTGCAATGGCGTGTACAGTAGCTGTGGAAGAGTCTATATCAAACCACTATAACAGTCAAATCAGGACTCTCATGGAAAGAGATCCTGAAAAGCACAGGGAATTACTGCAGGTGCTTAAATGAAATTCCATCATATAACATGTTTTTAAAGGGTACAGAATTAAATAAAGTTGTAGAAGGGCATAATTAGATGAATTACACCAAAGATCCATTTATGGGGACACTGTAGTAGATATTAGCAATTTGCGGCGTTGGGTGAAGACGTTTCAAGAAGGAGAAACCAAAAATTCCATTACAGCAGCCCCATAAACATTCTTTAGCTGATTATGGATTTCCTTAGGTCAACAACCCTCTTTCGCCAGAAATTCAATTACAGCTCGTTGTGTTAGAGGCAGATCCATGGTTCTAATTATGGATGCACCGATACCGATACAAGTATCGGTGCCGATACCGAGTATTTGGGTGAGTACTCGTACTCGCCCAAATGCTCCGATACCTAGCACGAGTACTTCCTGTATCAGGAAGCCGGGCAGCACATCATTACACGCTGTCCGGTTTCCTGATTGGCCAGGAAACGGCTCCATGCTCTCTCGTCACTTGAGATGAGAAAGCAGGGAGCCGACTTCCCGGCCAATTAGGAAGCCGGGTAGCGTGCAATGACGCGCTGCCCGGCTTCCCGATTGGTCAGGAAGCTAGTAAATAAGGAAGAAGGGGCGCAATGTAATGACGCAGCGCCCGGCATTCTGATTGGCCGGGAAGACGGCGTCATGCTCCTTCGTCATCTCATGGACCATAATATTAAGAAAGTGACCTTAAAGCATTAGTTTGTATTGCTTTAGAAAAAATGGGACCTGTCCCTGTAACAAAAAGTATCGGTAATTGGTATCTGCGAGTACTTGTTTAAAAGTATCGGTACTCGTACTCGGTCTTAAAAAAGTGGTATCGGTGCATCCCTAGTTCTAATCACTCAATCTGAAAAAGAAAAGCATACATTAGTGGGGTAAGGACACCTCTATACCATCGTACATGAACATTCAGTCACTTTAATAGATCACAAATTACAGACATGGAGGCATTACTTTCTAATTGACCCTCGTACATAAATGAAACATCTCTACCAATGAAAAGCATATTTATCCCTGTCTTTGTTGCTGTTAGAGAGTTCTCCTATTACCTGCCTGGTAGACATTACCAGCAGGACAGGGAGTGAGGAGAAATCACTATAACGGAGCCCTGGATAGCAGTAAATACCTAATGGGGTTGTAACTTTTCTTCACAAAGAAAATATTTGGGCTGGAATTACACTCCAAGATGAAAATATATATCCATTGCTAGGTGCACTGCTCTTTAGCTCTGCTGTAAATCATGACTGCTATTTGGATGGCCATGGGTAACTAATCTATCTTGAAATGAGCACAGGTTGCTAAAGCATCCCTGGTTGGTCACTACATGTAAATCTATCTTTTTTTTTTTACAACAGACATTAAAGAGGTTTCGGGATGATGAAATGGAGCATCATGATACCGGGCTGGAACATGACGCAGAACTGGTATGAGTTTGCCTATTATAGGAAGAAGATCTGCTTCCATATATTCAGCCAAATAGTTCAGTTCCTTTCATGTCATCTGGTTGGTTTGGTAGAAACAATAAACCTCTGCTTTTATATCTTATGGCGATTAGTAGCGGTTAATTAAAATGCTGAAATAGGTAGTAATGAGTGAAGTAGCTCATGTAAGCGGCAGTGAATCAGTGTAGTTTCTAAAAGTTAATATTTGCAAAATTCAGATATCTGTTTATTTGCAAATTGTTTTCTTAAAATCCTGAGAAAAACCCTCAGCTTGTAAGTCACAACACTGCCAGAAATGTATTAGGAACTAAGCATTTCTTTTTTACAGTGTTATAGGGTGCCCATTGGTAACATTCATTTTGTACTAACCAGCAAAACCGGTCTTAGTAAGGAGCTAATATTACACAAGCAGCTGTTCTACCTGGGCCAACACATGTCAGGAAAGCAATGTAGAAGCTGCCATTGTCTTGTTTTTGAGATCTGGCTTCAAATGGAGAGTTTTCCAAGGATTTGGTCCATTCATCAGTGTATTGTTCAGGACTTTCTGCCCACTTTTATAAAGCGAAATGTAGAAGTAGCACAGTGTTTTGGCCCTCACAGGTTTTTTTGGCATTACAATGAACACAAAAGTCTCTCAGCCTCCTGGCTATTGCTCTGTCTGCTTCAACCTTAAGACAGAGTTGCCTTGGTCTCCAGACTGGACCACTAGCTTAGGTACACTGATCTGCTCTTTTGAAATGATCTTTCCTGCACCCTTTCACTGCTGAAACATGCTTTGTCAGTGTCACTTACTGCATATTTACAGTGACAGACAATGCTTCTATCATAGTGTATACATACTCAGTCCAGAAAAGTGACCCACCAAGACATGAAGGAAGGATATGGATGCAAGCTCCAGAGCTTGCACTGATATAAAACATGATGGCTTCCTTTTAAGGTTTCAATCTCCTACTTATACATGGATTCCATCACTCCAGTCTGACACTGCTGTATTTATGCATAGAAACAATGTATTTCTTTATAGAGACCACGGATTCCTACTGTAAATGCAAATGTCCATTCCCACTAACCCTTTGCTAGATGCAATTGAAATCCCGAAAGATAGGCCATAGTTGGTTCCACATATTTTGCTTAGGATGCAGTAAAAAATGACACACTAATGCTGGCCATGGGCAGCTCGAATTTGAGCTGTAGGTGGCCCTGCAAGCACCACCCTGCTTGACATAGGTCAATTTAAAAATTGACTGAGGCAGGTGGACAGTTTTGGGTGAATAGTTACTGCATCCTATCAGATGCAGTCACTTTTTGTGCATTCAGGCTGCCGTGGGTGCCATGGCTGTCTGAATACAATAGTTGGCAGTGGAGGTTACTCCATCCACACTGTTTAGCATTGATGTAGCAATTGAGTGATTTAAGACCGCAGGCTGAAGGAGGGGAAGTCTAGCCATGTATGGCTATCTTGAGATGGAGTTGGCTTCATTCTTAAAAGTCAAATATAGGCTTGCCTTTATTAAAGGGGGTAGAGGGCAGGTGGAGAGAAGCACAACCTATTTTCAAAATGCAGTGGAGCTTTAAGTCATAGACATTACTAAGAGAATGCTCCCTCTGGTTTTAAGATCTTATTAGCTGAGAATAATCCCATAAAGTTTAATGGAGCAGCTGCTTTTCATATGATTGCATGTGCTGGAAACTACACAGCTTTTATTACACATGCATGTGGCACGGCCACTATGCTCTGTAATTCAGTTTTTACACTGACTGTAGTATAAGTCATACATTTTATAATATGGCAGTTTAAATGACTTTTAAATGACTTTGGTTTATTTTTTCACTTGCTTGTTAAAATTCTTCAAGCAGTACTTTTACATTTGACACTCTGATGTGGGGGAGTTACTGTACACTGTAAGAATATAATCTTTAGAAAGAACTATCATCAAGCATGAAGCTGACAGATTTATCTTCCTTTATCAGGAGATATGAAGGTTAAGCCTGAACTCTAGGCAGATATAAAAGACACAAATGAATGCAGCAGAAGTACCTGAATTTAATCTGATAATCCTGTACAGCAGGCACGGAGTGTAAGGGTGGCCATACACTGCTCTATTTTTATCCTTTAACCCGTGGGCTCAATGAAAAAAATAGAGCAGATTCCTCCATTAAAACTACGAGCGCGTCAATAGAGGAATCCATGCTGTTTGCATTGTATTCTGACAGCGGCCCCTGTCAGAATGCCCAAGCAGAGCCGGCAGCTCATTGGCTGCCGGCTCTGGTCGGACGAAGATTTTCCGACCGGCTCCTTCAATCAGCTGATCGAGGGATGTCGGCCGTAACGGTGCCGACAGCGGCACACACTGTGCGAATTTGTGTTGAAAGGAAGAGAAAGCAGAGTGACAGAGAGATAAGCTTATCATTGTGCTGCTTCTTATTTCACTGTCCAGTCGAAGGCTGGGGCGTGTCCAGGGTGACCTGGGCTCAGAGGAGGTGGTTAAATTATACTGGCCATCACCCTGAGTTGCCCTCTTTTTATGGCTATTCATTTTTCTCTTGTCATTTGTGACTGTAGCTCAGATTCAAAGCTTATCTCTATTTGAAAAAAAAACGACCCTTGCAGTGGGGCTTCCCACCTACCCTGCTAGGGTTAGCTGCTTGTTTTTAGTCTAGGGCACCTGAGTAAAGCTTTTTTACTTATCTGGTCCCCATTTCTGCTGCCTCCAATATGGGCGCTGACAGCCTTTTTCCCCCTCTACTCCCCCGGTGGTTCGAAGCCCACTGACGTTGGCCCATAGCTCTGCAATAAACATGGAGATGCCGAGGGGCTGTCTGTGAGCTGAAGTGGAAGGGAGAGAGGTGCGCCCTGACTACTGGGAGAGCGGGGATCAGATAAATAAAAATCCTCTTCACCATACCCCTAGATAAAAACGAGCGGTTAACCCTTGCAATGCGCAGGTAGCCCCTGTGCATGGGTAGTCTTTTTTTCACCTGGAGATAAGCTTTAAATGTGTATGTTTCAGTTGTAGCCATTAAGGCAAGTGGTTACAGAATCATGTGGACTGCAAATTGTTTAGATCAGTTCTGGAAAAAAAACAAATGTACACTCCTATACAAAAACACTGTTAACTTTTCCTACAAAGAGCTTGCACTGTTTTCCGTTTTGTCTGCTGTTTACAAGAAAAAGAAGGAAATTAATATTTCCTTTTATTAAAAAAAAACAAAAAAAACCTATGAAATGAAAAAAAAGTTGTGGGCAATCAGACCTGCAAGAAAGAAACTGATAATTGGGCGCATTTTATCCTCCGGCACCTGCTATATGGCATGCTTTCATGCCAGATGAACTAAATTTACCTCTACATCTACAGATCATGGGTCAGTGTAAAAAAATAGCTCGACAGTCTCTTGTGTCTCCAAACTTCAAAGGAATAGATACAGGACATCAACTGTCTGCCGAAGTGCCTCTGACAATGTAATACTTCTTTTCCCTGCAGGCTCCAGCTTATTCGCTGCTGAAGACTGTTATACAAGCCGGATGCCGAGCAGCTGTGTTTTTATCTGAACGTGTCTAAGAAAAGGAGTTTGTTTTTCCGAGAGAATTTATTGGAGCGTATCCGTTTCTTTTACAATGAAGCAGTTTTGACACAATGTGTTAAAGTGAGCTGCTTGCCTGCTTTAACTTTGCTTTAAGTCATGCCTTTTGCTATTTTTGACGTGGCCACTAGGTGGCAGTGCATGTGGCTTGTGCTGAAAGCTTGTATAGAAATGTAATGACAGAAACAAATGAGGTTTTTATTTTGGCCCAAATGTGAACATTTCTTATTGAATTCCTCACTGCTTACTTTAAATGTCACAACAGGAATACATCAACAATATATATATTATATATAACAATATATATATA
>NW_017306609.1:391099-423857 GCF_000935625.1 Nanorana parkeri | reverse complement strand
CAATATATATAATATATATAACAATATATATATATATAATAAAAACTGTTTACAAAGTTCATTTTTTTCCTCTCCTATCTTGCAACACAGACATTGTCAGAAAGGTGGAATTATGACTTAAATTCAATAAACTGTAATTATTTTTCTACAGTGGACATGACATATCTGTTTTAAGTCATTTATTTCATTTATATGATTTTAAAGACTTAAAGCCCAACTCTGGACTACACAAAACCAGCTTTGGCTTCAACTTGTACCCCACAGTATTCCTATTCCACCACCTTATTCAACCGAGAAGACTGAGGATATACCGTGAGTACAGGGTGATATGTACCCACACCCTGGGGGTGTGGGTACCTTCCCCACAGCTGAGGACTTTGAGAAAAAAACAAGGGGGGTAGCACTGGGAAGGCAGAGTGGGGAGCACTGGGGAGGGGGAACAAGTGACCTAAGAGTGGCACTTTAACTATGATATCTAGATACCCAGCCTATCGTGCATTAGGGCACGATAGTTGTCAAAGACTAGGAGCATAACGTAGCGAGGCAGGTAAACATGTTTTTTTCCATTGTTACATATCTACAATTGCAGTTCCCTTTCAAACAGTATTGCCCTTCTTCATCTTTGCTCATGGTTTATAGTTTTAATAGATTTGAGATGTACCATACTTCCTTCTTGCTGTAAAGTAAAACATTTCGGATTGAGTAGGTAATGCTCAGAAACTCTGTCAGGTTATTATTGCTGTCTTGGTCCTCTTTTTGTATTGCTGAGCTTTATCACAGGGACAAAGTGTGTGAAAGTCTTCCTGTGTAAGCATGGCCCTGTGTTTCCGTTCAAGGAGGAATTACCTGCACTTAAGAACAGATGAGTGGTTCTGGAATCTGGACACTGATCTGTCCCTTCCTAGAACATTTACATGCGAACAGCTGTGGCCAGTGATAGCCTGTCAGTGATTTGTACAGGCTTCAAATGTCTGCAGCTTACCGTAAACACATGGTTGTACCTGCTCCAGAATTACACTGATCTGTGTGGTATACATCCCTGCATTCCTGTGTGAATAAACCCTAAGGGGGATGCAGACAACAGAAACCTGACACCGATCCAAGCCATCGCCAACTGAATAAAAAGAGTCTTTATTGTCATTTGTTTTCAAATTGAAAATATTTCTCTTTACTTCAGCTCTGTGGATGAGGGAAATCCTCCCTACGTAGGACACAGCCAGCAATAAGAATGTAGCTTTAATCATTCCCTACTGTGAAAAAAAAAATGTTGGCTGTAGTTTAGGTATATACATATGTAGGATGTGTTTTCTTTCTGCATTCTAAACATTAGCCCTCTTCAATTTCCTTCAACTTATGTGACCCAGAATATATGTCATACGTTTTTACCATTGTTTGAAAGGTAAGAAACACTTCCATTTTCAGCCTTGAGGAGAGGGGTGAAGGTGGTGTGATAATTCACCTCGATGTCATACGTTTCCTGTACGCAGTATGCTCCCAAGGTTCTATCTGCCTGAATTTTCAAAACATGTAAAGTTAACTGGAAAACTCTACTGGTCAGGTAGAGAAATAGTAGGCAAGCGTGATTCGTCTCTTCAGAGAACACGTCTCCACTTCTCTAGAGTCCAGTGGCGGCGTGCTTTACACGACTGTATCTGACACTTTGCATTAAACTTGGTGATGTAAGGTTTGTATGCAGCTGCTCGGTCATTGTTTTGCGACCCCTGATAACTCCATACAGAGGACTTTCTCTGTGTTATCACATAGGGAACTTCTTAGCCCCCTATGTTGTAACAATTAAAGGAGAATTATGGGGTGAGTGAAATGCACTCATCACCTTAAAACAAGCAAACCTGTGACACTGAAGCTGTCACACAACGATTGCTTGTTACATATCACCGCGAACAATGGAGTGAGAGCAATAATTCTAGGACCATCAGTCACTGTTAATACTATATTGATAAATGGTAGAAAAAGCTTTTGAAACATCGCCTATGGGCAATTTTGGGTACTGTCGTTTTTTGCGCGGGTGCACATAATTTTAAGACTTGACATGTTTGGTATCTATTTACCTGACATGACCCCATATTTTATAGTTTAACAAGAAATGGGTAGTATTTTCTGTTTCTGTGCACTAAAATTCATTTTAATGTGTTTTATTCTAAAAATATTGGTTTGATAAACATTTGCACAAATATCGTGCAATATAGAAAATTGCAGCTTGCATTTTGTTACTCTAGAGGGCCTCTGCTTTCAGGAAAATCTATTATTGTTGAGGCGTTTGAAGGCTGTTTTCTAGCCAAAAAAATCTGATTTTTATCATGTGTGTACAACAATTAAAACATTGCTCCACACGAGAAGGAGGGTAATACAGACAGTAGGAGGAGGTGTGTTACTTGATGTGTATGGCATGTAGCTGTAAAAAGAAAGAGTGGAGAGAAAATACTACTTCCCTTTTCTCACAAACACAGGAGTGGAGCTATACTTCAAGAAAACACCCAATTTTACTGAAGGTTTGCTATATAAAACAATATAATGACACTCTATCAGGGGACCCTGTTCCAACAAGTGTGACGCTTACGTGCAGTTCTCTTATATTTCATTCTTAGAAAAGGCAAACAAAAGGATAAAGAAAAATAGATTTTCTCTTTTGAAACTAATTCATAGCCTAAAAGGAGTCTTGCTGGAGCTAGGTTTATTTAGAAAGGCCAAATATGTTTTTTTGTGTGTATATTCCCATCAGAAGAATTGGCACTGGCATTTGAAGGACTTCCTAGAATGTTCTCTGTGATGTGGAAACACCATATAAGAAGAATGTTTACAAATAGTTTCTTTCTGTTTTAAGCTTCTGAAAACACATGAGCTTGGCAGCAATATTCTGCTACTCAATTTAGGCCGAAGACTAAGCCCTCGTTCACACCTAGGCGTATTGCATATGCGCGTCTGTCTGCCGCAATTCGCGGTAAAAAAGTTGCGCGACCCCGAAGGCTACTTGGCTGTATCCCAATGGAATAAGCCCTACAAAACGGCCCAAAGTAGTACCTGGACCTTTTCAGGCGTGGGCCGTAGGGCGTTAGGGACGGGCGGAAATACGGCAAGGTGGGAACGAGACCATTGACTACAATGCAATGTATATTTTGACCGTTTTGTAGAGCGTTCGTCGAGCGTAGAACACGCTACAAAACGGTCAGGTGTGAACGAGGGCTAAGCTGGACAAGTGGCGCTTAGTAGTACTATATAATATTACCACCTGAGCAATATTAATGTTTGGATACTTATTGCCACTTGCATAAACATTCTAAAGAAGTTATTTATTTATAATAATAATAATTCTAGACGTAAGTGAAAATAGGTGTTATATAGAACTCCAAAGATTTTTTTAAAATGAACCCTTGCAGTTGGGGCTACCCCCACACTACAAGGGTTAAGTGCTTGTTTTGTCTAGGAGTAAAACTAAAGAAGATACCTATGCCGATGCAGAGCAAAGTGACAGTGTCTCTGCAAAGGTCATCCCCTGTCCCCATTACATTGACCTTACCTGCGCTCCCTCACTGTTCCTTCTTCCACAGCCAACGCTGAAATCAGCAACTTAGGGCGAGCCGCAGAGGAGAAAGGATCACTGGTATGGTGAGGATAAGGGGGTTGAGGGATTCCTGTCGCTTTGCCACGCATGGGCAAGGTGGAAGTGTCTTGTTAACACTATAACAGTGAGCTGTAGTAGGATGCTGATGAACTGCAGTTCCTGGACAGTGCTCTGCTATTCCTCACATGCTGCCTATAATGATATTCCATTTTACATGTGTCAAGGATTTCCTGCTCAATTTCCTACTCTGCCAACTCCTGCTAAAATAATCATCTCATCAAACTGAAACATTTTTTGCATAATACATTTACTGCATACATACAGATAATAGAAAATACATATTTTATATGACACTTCACAAAAACAAAATTAAGAAACCATTTACCTGTTTGGCCAAATTCCAAAAATTACACCACACATGAAGGGGGTACACATTTGCTAGTATATAGACTATATAGACAAAACTATGTGGCCTCCCCTCCATATTGTTGATTTTAGGTATTTCCAGTGAAAGGTATGGTTAATGGCATGCTACCACATACAAATACATTTTAGTCAAGCGTGCACTTCCAACCTTGTTCCAACAGTTCAGGGTAGGCCCTTTTCTGTTCCAGGATGGCCATTTCCCTACGTACAAATCCGGTCCAGTCAGGTCCATAAAGAAATGGTTTGACATGTTTTGTGAGGAGGAAGTCGAGTGGCCTGCACAAAGCCCTGACCTTAAAGAAGAACTATGAGGCGAGTGAAAATCACTCATCCTCATAGTTCTAGCCGACCTGTGACAATGAAACTGTCACAGGTCGGCTCAAAAGATCGGGAAGTCAGCGAACACATACCGTCGCTCGCTCACTTCTGGATCCTGTACCTGCAGAGAGCCGTGACTATCACTCACGGCTCCCTGCAGGGATTCCCGCCCTCCCCTGGCCGATCTTCCAGCGCTTACTGGCGGAACGGACGGGGCAGGGGGCGGGTACAGCTGGCTCTCCGGGCGGCACACCCAAATAATCCTGCACCGACGCCCCAGGGCCGCACTGGGGCGGCGGTGTTGGATGCTGGTGGCTCGGAGGTGTGTGGAGGACAGGAATTTTGTTGCTATGTATGGCCCCCCCTTTGATGCAGTGAATGAGTGGCCCAAACTTTGCGGCTTTCTTTTCCATGCTCTATTTCATTGTAGGCCTCCCACCTCCAACTGCTTGATTTAGGTGTGCCGCCCGTATAGGGCCGTTTGGATACACACACACATCAGCCTGCTAAATTGATATTCTCCAAATACTGAAGAAGTGCCTCTGTGCGTGAAACATTGAGAAAAGAATTTACTCCTCCATTACCAACTATCCGTAATGATTTGTTGTATATTTATCTTTTGAATCATGTTATCATTCTAACCATTTAATCATGCATTCTTGAGTTGGGTGTTCTTAAATGGAGTGAGCAAAGACTATGCCCCTCCACTTTCGAATCAACTCCAATCATTTTCTGAATCATGTCATTATTCTAATTAATTAATCATGTATCATTGAACGGATGGTTCATAAATGGAGTGAGTTTATAAGGAGACATCTGATTGAGCTGGCTGTTTTTATATCAATGTATTGCATTTGGATCAAATACTTTTTCATTATTAAAAACACTTTTTTACTACCAATTGCCTTGGAGATGTCATTTGGTGCCTAAAAAACCCCATCTTTCTCTCTTCTTGTTACTACTGTTTCTAGGGGTGTGGCACCTACTACTCAGGTCCCGGCCACAAATATGAATACATGGTTTAGAAATCGGATATGGTTTATGGTGAAATTCGCCAGACAGAATTCTTTGTAACCATAATGCACTACTTGAATCTAGGTAAGCTGGCTTGGAAGGGCCAAGAATGTAGACTTTGTTATGTGGCAGACCCCTAACTATAAAAGGGGAGGTTCCCAGCATCCATTTGTCAGTCTGTGTTGGAGTAGTTTAAAGAAGGATGACAGCCTGTGTAGGGAGAGTAAGTTGCTATACAGAGCTGTACTGTACTATATTGCTCTAAATTACTGTGGATTGCCATTTTGACAGTTCAGAGACCCAACAGTCCTTTTTAGCACAACTTTTCTGTGTGTGTCAGTAACAACTTATGCTGTTGTTGATGTTAAGCTGCTGGGTAACCCCTTGCAGTCTTTTTTATTGTTTTGTTTAATTGTTTGGTTTTTTTCAATCTTATTTCATGTTTATCCTTTTTTTTCAAATTTATTTTGAGGTGCATAGGGTACACTTGTTCCTGACTGGCATAGGTTCCCCTTTGTTTGCAGCATGTTACCACATACTTGTGCAATAAAGTAGTGTGGACCAAAGTACCCCTATTGCCATAGCTACCATTAAAATTTAGGGTAATCCCCTTTATTAAAAAAATGTCAGGCCAGAGGCAGAGGTTATTCATGCAGAGATAATAGAAGGCAAGCAGGTTCTGTAGGACAAAGTGATGGTCGGGCCACTCTGGATGCAGGGTACATCTGCTTTTCTAAGTCAGAGTGGCTAGGCTATACAGACACAGCGCACACAAGAGGTAGTTCAGTGGCTGACAAAGCCTTCCTTTTCTTCCTCCTCCCCGTCACAGAGCAGCCAGTTGTCTAACTGCTGCTAATGTGCCCTTTTCTTCCTCACCCTCCTCTTCTGCTAATCCTGCTATAACCTCACAAGCTGGTAATGAGGAGTTAGTGGAATTATTTGATCACATGATCAACATTCCCGAGGGAGCCCAAAATGCAGCACTTTGATGAGGTACTAAAGAACCTCTTTGTTCCTTTTTGGCTGTTATTGTCTTTTACGCAACATTCTTTTTATGTAAATATTTTCTTGCATTTTTTTTCTCTTTTCATTAAAATTATCTGTTAAAATTGTTAAGCTAAATCTCTAAATCAGAAATTAAAGAATTAAAGAATCCTCTTACATTAATACATTGACTATTAACATAAATGTAGTTTTTTTTTTTGTATTACTCGGTTGTAGACCCTCAAATCATGTCTGAATTAATGCTGACACTGTTCTTTCTTCTGGAGGTTGGCTTCTTTTGTTCCACATGGTCCCTGTGTGTGTTGTGTAGACACTGCTCCAAGCTTGTTCCCGTGATTGACTATGATGGGAGCAAGCTTGGAGCAGGGGCTACTTTATAACACACACAGGGACCATGGGGAACAAAATTAGGAAGGGAGGACAGTGTCACCACGGATTCAGCGATGATTTGAGGATGTACAGCCGAGTGATACACAGATAGCTACATTTTTGTTCACAGGGTACTTGAATGCATTTTTAAGATTTAATTCCTAATTTTAGTGTCACTTTAAAACCTGTTACCTTCTTGTATAGCAGTGAGTGCCACATAGAGACATTTCTGAAAAGGTCAGAATTGCCATACCAGATACTGTGAACGGTGCCTTTCCATTAAAGCATGTGATGGCATCTACTATTTTTGTGTGTGTGTAAAGTATTAACCATGGAGTTAACTTCACCTATGATAATCATTCTCATTCTGCCGGTGCTTCATTTGTTGTCCTGCAGGCTTGAAAATCTCTGCACTGTACAAGGCTGAGACTGCGATTCATAACATTCTGATGGCAGTGGTGGGATTTGAGGCTTCCCCATCATATTCACTTCTTGCCTCCTATAGAGAACTTCTTAGGTATGGTTCCACTTACACACATTTACTGAACCTCAGATATGAGGTTGGACAAAAGCCTAACTCTCATTTGCATTTCCCCTTTCTTTCACTCAGATTTTTGCCATAGATAGCAGGATGAATATCCACTGAATGAAGTTATATCTGGGCAGGGTGAATGTGCCTAGATTCACTTGACTTCACTTGATAAATTGGATGTCTTTGATCCTCTTTATCTCTGATTGCATAATAGCCTGTCTAAGGAATCCAGAAGGAACTCATACTGATAAAGCTGTGCAGGAAGACAGCTACTTCAAAACACCATTAAACATCCCACTCTAAAGCATTTCTGAGATCAATACAGTTGTACCATGTCCATTTAAAGATATCACCACCTCCGATCTGTTTGTTTATCTTCATGACCAATACAGCAGTTAACACTTTGTAGTGGATTCTACAATGGAAAGCATTTAACATACTCTGCTGCCATCCAATAGAGGTGAAAAGCCCAATATCAAAGTTGAAAGTCAGATTAACATAGTGATGACAGCTTTACCAAGTCAGCTACATTTACAGGCCATGTCCATGGCAGGGGCAGGCCACTTCACTTGTTACTCTATTCGAATCAGCCTTCACATGGACACTTCACAGACAAGCCTGCGTTCTATTAAAAATAGAACCCCTTGATGTGATCATTATAATGGCTGAAGAATGTACCAGCTGTCTGTCCACTTGTTTACAATAATAGTGACCAGGCTGCCAAGCATCAAGCACATTCACGGTTTAAGTTGAAGATTACCTGGATCACGAAGAAGATTTGCAGAAAGTACTTTGATGTGAAAGTATCCATTACAGCAGATGCCATCAGCCAAAACTAATGAAAAAATTATGAAGCAATGTTCCTTTGTATGTGAGGACATAGCGCTGAATGGTTTTGAATATATTCTTTTTTTCTGCAGATTTTACTCATATTTTACTGCCACTGGACTTTGTAGGCATATTCAAAAATGTGTAAACAATAAAGGAGATGATATATTATGATACAAGTAATTGATTTATTAGAGATCTTATGGCACAACTTGGTTCCATTTTTTCTATAATATAAGCATTTAGTTTGTATAAGCTTCCTATGCATGGGTGATGTAAAGCTGACCACATTACACACACATTTATAATGTAGTTGTACAGCCAAAACTCACCAATAACAATGTAGTGGGACAGCCTGCCGGATTGGAAATCGGTTGAGTTATTTGTTTAGGTAGTGTCTCATGCTACATAGTTGTTGGTCAATCTTAATGAGATGCACAATGAGATTGTAACATGTGACACAAGCCCCATATGTTAGCACTCTAGTACAGGTGCTGCATGACTGGACCTATTGAAGCTTTATTGCAGGGGAGGTGTGGGGATAAGTTCTGTTTTAGGCTTGCTTTGTTGCCCTTATATAATTGTGTCCATGTGGGGAGCCATGCCGGGTTGTGTGGCTGTCTACACATCAAAAGTGTTTCAACAGAGGCTTCTTTTTTTTCCCAAGGTCTGAGCCTCTTCATAGGAAGACTTGCATGTTCAGGATGCTGTTTAGGCCTCTCCACAAGGCCCTGGTATCAGTGCTCTGAATAGAATAATTTCCAGTGGCCAAGCCAGGTGTGTTGTTTTATGTCTCTATAACAATGTATCATTCCCAACATGTCCATCGGTCGGTGTCGGTGGAGGTAATTTTGAGGGTGTGGTCTTCTGTTGCTCTATATAGAATTTACAAAATTGAATTATAATTAGATCATGCTAAATAATATAATGTTAGTAAAGAGAGACTAGTTCATAGTGGTTAGGGCAGTACTTTATCTCTGCAAATTATAGCTGAACTGTGCCCTGTTTATTTACTGTGGAATGGTGATGTGTGAGATAAATACACATGACTTGTACATTGTAAATGATTTCCATGCAATATTCTGCATATAGCATGTGTTGTTAGGTTTAACATATCAGAATCAGTCTTGCAATTTAGCAAATCTAGGAGAGGCCAGGTGAGTGAGTCTAAAAGGCATTCTAAATAAGTGGTTTATTGCTTCTTCATATACTTTTCAACTTGGCCTTTTTGGCCAAATGGTTTCTGTTCAGGGGTCAAACAGTCTCTGCCCAGGGTCAGGAAGTCCTGAATCAATACCAACATCAATTGCATCTTATACTGTTGTACTTGCAGATCAGTGTGTTTCATAGGCCAGGGCTGCTTTGTATTACCACAGAACCACTAAACAAATTTAAATATTTATCGTCTTCCAGAGTTTTTCAGGGTGTAGTACAAATATATAATGATTTTGGTTATGCTGACTAGCATGGCTCCTATTGTCTGTCAAGAGTGTTTCTAACATATATGCACACCCTTTTGCTTTATCACAAGAAGATCATGGCTGTAGCACAAAGGTGGAGCAGGTAACACTCATGCCTCACTAGAGTTTTGGACAGCAGAAAGCAAATTAAAGCTTTTTCTTGTCCTGATATCCATATAACTCAATCTCTTTTAGCTTTTACAATAGCGATGAAGGCAGCCAAAGTAGGAAGAATGTTGGCATTATATATATGATGTACATGTAAGTGTACAAATCAGTAAACATGGGATTATATACACCCAATATCACCCCACCTCAAAATAAACAACATTAACAATAATAAATCACCAGGTATATGAATGTGGAAAAGTTTTGGCGATTTATTAAGGTTTACATCAAACATTAACTTTTATTAACATATAAACAATAACCATAATCATTGTATAACCAGCAATCATAGTCTTCAAGACTCAAACACCATAAAACAAATAAAACTAACCATCTTAAATCATATAAACCACTGTAAATCAAACAGAATTGACCCAATAAATCATGTAAAACTCTGTCCAGCCACCACTTTGAACAATCATGGGGTGTTAGCTTCTAGAATGTTGTCTTTGGCTTCGGTGGGGGGCGAATTACCTTTGGTTTCAACCAGGTGAGCACTTATCCTAGTTTGACACATGGAGATACTTGCAAATCAGCCATTTCTTTAACTCTCACGCTATTGCCATTAGACCTCTAAATTCACCCACCCAGTTTAAAGCTTTGTGTGCTTTTAAGACTCCTCCTGTTAGAGTTCTCTCCCTCATGTACAAAATGTTCATTCAAAAGGACTCGGCAGGCTTCCTTTATTTTATCAAAAGAGTGGGAACGTGATATAGGTGGGACCATGGGTGGGATATATGGTGTGACTTCCCACGGCTCTGGCCATTTTGGCATGATCTTAAAGACTAAATTAAGCTTATTCTCGATATTCCGCTTACACTCTCCTCTTTTCTGTTACATTCGATGCCCTTCTCTATGACAAAATGTAAATCTCAAGGTACTGGTGAAGTACCATGAACCCAACTAGGATGGATTGGATTTGCCAGGTTTCAGACATCATGAAGTCTGGGCAGTGGATTTCCACTTGCAGGGATAAATATGAGCGGTTCTACAATATATGGGCTACATGGATTAATTATTGCAAATCTAACTCACTAGATTCTATCCCTGTATAGGGACTTCCATAGCAACTGCATACAGAGCCAAGGTTTCACCTGGAAAGGAGGAGGACCCCACACGCTTCTAAAGAAACCTGCTAACCAATACTTCTGGCTGCTCCTTGCAAGGAGCTCTCTTGACAAAATTATTAATTACGTGAGAGTAGTTCCATCGACTGACTCCTGTTTGACCTGCTCATTCTCTTTTTTAATTTTTTCCTGTTCTTCAGTCTTAGTTGAGGTTGAATTGTACTATGTTCAAATGATGACTTATGACATGCAGCTGCAATTCCCGATCTTCTTGTACTAATATGGCCCCTCCCTGGACATTCCAGGACCTCTGCTATTCCTTGTATTCATACCCTGCTAAGCTTGTAGGGATTCCATCTGCCACTTGCATATAAAATGTTTGATGGTGTAACACACGGTTAAGATTATATCATTATGATGAAAACAAACCATTGGTAAGATACAGACCAGAACTAGAGTTACACTAACCATAACCATGCTCCATGAGAAGGTTGAGGCTTGGGTGTAGAATAAAATGCCATCTGCTACCCTTGGTCTAAAAACCTTCTCCCTCCTGGATTTGACATGTGAATCCTGAATCTCTGACTAGGGCTGTGGCCATGGCCCTTCTGTTACTTACCCCCTTTACCACCCTGGTCTCTCCCTCTTTATTCTCATCCTCTTTCCTACCTTTTTCCACACTCATTACAGTCTGATATGATTAAAAAACTAGCTTAGATTGCTTCACCAAATGGTCATGTCTCATTGAGGCAACTTAGCCATTACTGTATTTGTCCATTCTACTTTATCTGTGTTGATTGTCACAGTTTTCTTTGTTGTAATATCGCAAATGTTCAGCTTTGTTATGTATCTAATTATGCTATTTGAAATGCTCAAAACATTTTGAACAATAAAATGTTAAGCATGTAATTCAGTTGGTTTACATACAAGTAGTTGTGAACAAAGATGGTTTGCTAAAGTTACTCTGGTTTAATATATTTAGATGTGTCCTGCCCTGGAACATGCGGGATAAAAACTCCAATATTCAGAAGCTGTTTACATTTTATGACTTGACCTTTATGTATCTGTGGTGAGGGTAGAGGTATGAGGTAATGATTTGGCAAGCTATCCTCATGCTGTGATTGAGACTGGAGGTATGAATTCATTTGTTAGTTTTAAGTACTCTGGGTAAATGCCAGCAGCTGCATTCTGTCAAGATCTTGTAAGCTAAGGACGAATTAATGGCTTTAAGACTGTCACACAGATGCTGGGGAACTTCTGCAAATGGCATTGACATTGCTACAGGTTGCTGAGTGTTTGTTCTCAGCAGAAAAAAAATAAAAAAGGGAAGTTGGTGTTTTAACAATATCATTTACAGATAGAAACACTGATAAAGAGAGAAAAGGAAAAAAAGAAGGAATTCAGTGTAAACGTTTCAGTGAATCACTAAAATGTCATAGCATTAAAGAAGAACTCCGGGCAGAATAAAATGTAACCCATTAAGTGGGGCTACCCATACAGCAAGGGTTAAGTACTTGTTTTAGTCTAGGGTCTAAAATAACAAAGATATACTCACCTGAACCTCGGTCCCAACTGGCTGCTACACCAGTCCCTGCAGCCTCTCTCCTCCTCCGCATCCTCATGTCTAATTCACTGTATTAGATGTGATGACTCATGGATCCTTAGATTTGCAGGAGCAGAGGGGGAAAGAGGCTGCAGGGACCAGTCTAGTAGCCAAGCAGGACCGAGGTTTAAGTGAATATATCTTTGTTATTTTAGACTCTAGATGAAAACAAGTACGTAACCCTTGCAGTGCGGGGGTAGCCACACTTCAAGGGTTACGTTTTATTCTGCCCAGAGTTCTTCAATAACATATTAATGCATTTCAAATGTTAATTTTAGTAATGTATATCTGCAGCTTTTATTTAAAAAAATGTGGTAATTGTGTCATGACAGTCCCTATTAAGGCACTTCCTTATTACAGGGTGACAACTGGTGTCTCTTTCTCCCAATTGTACTCCTCCATTGTTACCCTGTCACGCGGACTTCCGATGGAGACCACAAGTGGCTGATTCAGCACACATTACGCAGTTGCCCTCCGGTCCACTGATGTCACTATTGCCATGTATGAAGACAGGAAGTTAATGATATAGGCTGTAAATCAGCAGCATTAAAGTTGGCTATACACCAGTGGAATTTTATTCATTTTTTTATTCAATTTCTTTCAATAGTTATTGGGGTCCAATCTATAATTGGTTTTGACCATAGTGACAAAACAAGATTAAAAAAGCTTGATGGAAATTGTTTTTCGAACAAACAGAATTGTAACAGTAAATGTGGTTTTCATTTAGGAAACTCCATTTACTTCCAAAATAGAATGTTGAAATCAAACAAAAAAATTCCAATGACATTCTACAAGTTTCTGATGCATTATCGAATGTGCCGACAAGTTGTTTTATACAAATGTTCATATGAAAATCTACCCGTGTATGGCCAGCTTAAGAGGCAACAGAGGATGGAAAAAGGTATAAAATAGCAATTGTTTATAATACACAGAGGTTTAGAGAATGAAACATCACTCAGAAAGGGTTACCATCTACTTAAAATTATATGAATTCCTTAAGTTCCACCCAGGGTTAGGAATGTAAAGAACCCACTGATAGAAATTGTTATCTGTGATGTGCTTTATGTGCACAAAAATACTTTACTGTTGTGAACAGCACTTTGACCCTCTTCCTACATATGCCACTGCTTTCAACTGCACTCACATAACATCTGTAAGTATAGCGCTATTAGTAAGGGCTGGTTCACACTATACCATTGCTCATAAGGCACAATACCCATTTGTTTAGCACATCGCACAGTGCTTTGCATCACACACTAGGTGCGTTGGTCCATTGCCGTTCATTTGAATGTCACCCTAATGAACCTTCCAGAAGGTGAGTGTGCGTTGCAGCGCAGTGAAAAAAATTAGTGCGTGCATTACTTTTCTCCACCACAATATGACGAACTGCAAGTGCCGGGAGATGTGTTGGGGTGCCATACAAATCAATTGGCAACACACTGCACCTAGCGTGTGGTGCATTGCACTTTGCGATAGAGTGCTCTAAACATAGTACTGTACATTCGGAGCAATGCCATGGTGTGAACCGGCCATTACTGTTCTGCATCCCGTGGAGAAAGAATGGAATCATGGGATTACAGTCAGCACAATCAATAAATACTATATAACATAACAATTAAGGACAAAAACAATAATGAAACCGACATGAGCTGGATAATAACTGGCCATGGCCTTTATTAAAATAGTACTATGAAATCAATTTAAATACTTTAATATCAAAAATGATCATGAACAACAAACATAACCAGCAAATAACAACCGGCTTAGCCACCACTATTCAAGCCGTGCAATAATTTATTAAGTAAAACCACTCTGTTAATACTTTAATATCAAACATTATCATGAACAATCAACATAACCAGAAAATAACCAGCTTAGCCACCATGACTCAAGCCCTAAAAATGTTAATATGTAAAACCACTTCATCAACAAGTAACAACAAGTCCCATGCAGAAGAGACTTAAAGTGACATTAAAGTCAAAAATTTTTTCCCTACCCCCAATGTTAATGTTAGCACTTACCTTAAATTAGGTTTCTTAATCCGAACTTCCTCTTCTTTCCCCATGTTTTCATCTGTCCCCCCAGTGGTGCGGCGGCTCTCCGATCCAGCGCTGACTCCTCGCTGCTTACAGGCACTTTGGATCCAGCGGTGTCTGCATGCGGGTGCACGCGTCCATAGACTTACCTTGCGTCTCTGCTCGTCTCCCGCCCGAGAATCCGAACTGCGCAATCGCCCGCCCCAAGATGCTTTGCGGCCGCCCGAGCAGCTCTGGATTCTCGGGCGGGAGCGCGTTTAAACCGCTGTTAAAGCGTTTAAAACAAAAAAAACGTTTTGCCTATATCTACTGCTCACTAGCAGTAGATATAGGCAAAAAAAAACGGAGGGTTTAGAACCCCTTTAAGACACCAAGGAAAGGCCGTGACGGATAAAGGAATGAGATGTGGCTGCTTTGTAGGACATCTTCAACTGAATCAATGGTTTCCTCTCTTCATTTACAGGTACTCGGGCTGTGTGTCAACTGTCAAAAGCATGTGACAACTGTACAGACACGAAGATATCAGGTAAGTGTATCATTGGTGTGATTTCTTTAATACAGTATTTAATAAATGAGAGCAGACACACATGCATGTAATAATGTGGCTGACATAATCCCAAGATGGTAGCATTGCATGTGTCTCTGCTCCCATTTCATAGGACAATTGATAAATACTATAAAATAACATACCAATTAAGGACAAAAACAATAATGAAACAGGCAAGAGCTGGATATTGATCAATCATGTGCACTGTGCTACTGCTCATAAACGTGAATAAAATTCCAAACATGGTGTAAATTAACTTAAACAAAAAATAATATTCAGTAATCAATTATAGTCCTTATTAAATCTGTATAAAGTGCTTTTGTGCATAATCCACACTGTGAAAAAAAATTCCTCTGAAATAAAGTGCTCCAAACTCCCGATGTGTTAAATAACTGAGAACACACTCACCAGAGATCCATGACCATATATCTCAATGGTCAATAAATGCAACTGTGGTGAGTGTCTTTCATGGATGGTCGCGTTTTGTCCCTTGACTTTTTCCAGGAAAGGTTCATATCATGTGAACCTTTCCCGGAAAAAGTCGGGACAAAACGCGTTAGAAGGATAGGCCATATACTAAGGTTACACCACAGGTGACTAGCAGGTGGATTTCTGGTTCCGGTTTGAATAGAGGGAATCAATTGATTGTTTGCTGCAAGGCGCTTTAATTCTGGCTATCTTGTAAGTAAGTTTTATTGTTGCAATAGATTCAATTTTTCTACGTACTTCACCATTTGGCGCCTTTTTTCCTCCTCTGTATTGGATTTCTCCTCTTGCTGAGTGAGCGGATCCTGCCATGTAATACGAAAAGGATGATTTGTTTAATCAGAAGAGTGATTATCACATCTATGAAAGACACTCGCCACAATTATGTTCATTGACTATTGAGATATATGGTCATGGATCTCTGCTGAGTGTGTTCTCAGTTATTTAACACATCGGGAGTCGGCTGCACTTTATTTCAGAGGATTATTTTTTTCATACTGTGGATTATGCACAAAGGCACTTTACACGGATTTACAAAGGACTTTAATTGATTATTGTCATACTGAATATTATGTTTTTGTTTATGTTAATTTACACAGTGTTTGGAAGTTTATGCATGTTTATGAGCAATAGCGCAGTGTACGTGATTTATCAATTTATTTATTTATAACACAGCAGCTGATACAGTTTAGTGTAATTAGTGGATTTACTTTAGGAGAATAATTAGCGCAGCACATTAATATATACAAGAGCTGGATATTAACTGGCCATGGCCTTTATTCAAATAGTAATATGATATTATTTAAATACTTTAATATCAAATATTATCATGAAAACAAACATAACCAGCAAATAACAACCAGCTTTGCAGCCACAACTCAAGCTGTGAAATATTTTAATACATAAAACCACTCCACCAGCCAGTATCGTAAACAGACAATACAGGCACCTACCCTGACATTGGCCAATACAATTTTTGACTGCAGACCCAAATTAAAAATATCCAGCCCAATATCTGACAAATGGATACAATCCGAACAGTAAAGTCCTGGCAAATCCCCTTCCAAATCAACCTGCCTAAAAGACAAGCAACCAGTTCTGGGCAAAAACTTAGATAGGATGTGGCTTAGTCTCTTCTGGATCTGTTCATAGTGCTTAAGTGGAGCATATTTTTGCCAAAGCAACCGTGGGACCATTTTAGAAAAAACAACAGCTAAATCAGGAAGAGATGATTTTATTTTTTATTGTATCTCATTTGATATTATATTGTATCTCATTTGATATCATTGATATTATTTCTATCTCATTTCATATTAAATAAAATGTTCAAAGTCTTACATGCACCCATGCAAAACCACCCAAATTAACTACTAAAATGGAAGGGGTTGGCCAGACCTTAAATACCCAAACAATGAGAAAAACTCTCTCTGCCGCATGCCACTTTTACTGAACCGCAACAAAAGGTATAATTTATGGTCAAACCAAGATTCTCAGAATATTTTCTCCAAATAGCAAGTTTATGTGCCCAATGTACAAAAGAATGGCCAATGATCCAGACAAAAATCCTCGGACCTAAAAGGAAACAAAAAACACAAATCAGCGTTGATGTAAGCTTTATAAAATTTAGACTTCGATCCCACAATATTAGGAATAGAACCAGTGGGCAATTCCAAATGCCCCACTGTAGTGACTGACCCGATATAAAAAGAATGCAACATTATCCAGTCAGAATCCAAACTGATGAATTCTAAGCATTGCATCAAAACCAAAGTGAATTGAAACTTGGTAAGGTGTGAGCCATCATTGTGTAAAAAGAAAATTGCCTGGAAAACAGGCCGAAGGCCATTAAATTTCTGAGCCAGATGAAATGGACAAGTAGAAGCACAAAAAGACACGTTTAAATTAACTCACCTGCCCTTGCCTTATTGATCCATCTTACTGCACGGAATTAAAATTTTTATAAATCAGTCACTGAAAAAAAAAAAGTCCTACTGAAGGAGGCCGGAAACTTTAAACCTATTAGGAAGCAACAATTCGGAAACGCACAAAGCACCGAAACACATCAAAGAAAAGACTGCGTGCAAAAGAAAGAATTCATACACTGAGAAAAACCAAAAACAAACCAGAAGACATTGCGATGCATAAATACTGCAAAATAAAAAGCGTAATGGGAACGCAAGTATCTGGAGTAACACAACACTTACAAAAACCCTTGAGATCCTGCCCAACAGAGAAAAAGCTCAAGCAAAGAGGTAAACCGAGCAGCTTTAAAAAAAAGGAAACCCTGGATAATGTCTTAGAAATATGGGAATAAGAGTAACCAAGGATTAAGAAATGTTCTATAAACAATAAAATCAGTTCTTCAGACACCAATATGTCTTTGGAAGGATAAGTGGACAGGAAGTTCAACCAGCATTGCCATGCAGCCAAATAGTTGAAGGGGCCAATTAATTCATAATGCTAAGACAAGATATAACGGGAAAACGGGATAAAGCATCAGCAGTCACATACAGTATATAACCAGGGACATAACTCACCTTTACCCTAATATAAAACTAACCTTTTTAATGCTAAATATCCAAGGAGCTGTATAACAGGAGGGGATATAGAGGACATGCAGTCACCATGCCGAGGACCACAGCACCAATGTGTGCCAAAAAACAACCAGGACCAGAAAAACTTCAGAAGCCGAAAACGAAAACCATCAATTAGTAGAACCGCTGTGTTGTTGCCTGGTAGATTGACAGCCAAGGAAGCATGTTTCGAAGTATTACCAGCATCTGAGCTTTTAAGTAAAAGCACCTATGCTATTTGCTGACTAGCCAGTTTCTTGAAGCATTTCGATGTTTGTATTTACAGTTAGTGTGCCATTTACATAGGCCATCATTAAACAAAGAGCATAATCCTTTTCTATAACCAAAAAGAACTGAATAGGTCACAGATTTAGATTGTAGTAATAAGTTTAACCACAACCCGACATCTTTCATACCCCATTTAAGAGTAGGATGAACAGCCAACTTCTGACGGAAAGCTTTATCGTAATGAAACCAAGGGAATGCAGGGAAGTTTACATAAGCCTCTAATATAATGTCAATATCTTGAAAAAGCCCTAAACTCCTTTCAGGAATGTTTTTAACCAATTATGAAAAGATTTGCTAACAAGCCTAGGTCTATTCAAATTAGAACGATTGCCCTCTTTCTTATGGGTCTTACCCAGAAATTTTATTGTGGAAGGAGGCTATGATAGTTTACCTTTCCAGCTTTTTTTCTTTAACCCAAGCAAACAAATGGAAACCCAAAGGGGACAGTTCACAGAACATCGCTTCCCGAAGATAGCATTCTAGGACATTAACAGTCATAGAAGCAGAGGGGACTAAATTACAAAGAGGGGTACGTTAGTCTTCTTTGGGAAAATTGCGCACGCAGCAGACCAAGTGGTTGCTGTATCATTTAAACAAGCAGAAGATGAAATAGCACATTCCAGGAAAAGACAACCTGTCAACAACCTGCGACAAGGTGGAAGTCAAAACAGACAACAAAGACACCTCACTAGGCTCACCCCTTCTGACATCCTATGTCATAGAAGGATGGGCAGGCTGAACATCTCCACAGCTCAGGATCTGATGTGTGACTATAGAGCGAGTAGCCAAAGTTTGTGGAGCCTAAGGGACATCAGAAACAGCCACAGCAGGATGATCAGGAGGATCTGCAGTGGGGATGACCTCACAACACCCGGGATCCGAGGGCGTGGAAGAGTCCAATGAGTTAATGAAATGCAATGAGCTAGGAGTGTTAATAGAGGCTCCTGCTCGCTTAAGCTGTGATGCCTATCTTCGCTTGCTTTTATCCTGCCACCTGGCAGGGGAGTAGGACCGATACCGAAGCGGCTGCTTTCTGAGACGCCTGCTGGAAACGCCGGCCCCCACATCCCTGGCAACCAGCGCTAGAGGGTGACAGCCGGCTGAAGGAATGCTACCTTCGTGGAGCAAGAGCAGGCCCAGGTCAATGGGAGGATCCTGGGTGGGAACCGAAAGCAGGGGTCCATTGCTCTAGCTGCAGGAAAACCCAGTCACAGCATCCATGGAGAACGACACAGGGTGATAGAGGCAGGCTGATGTCAGCAGGTCTTCTCAGCTGACAGACAGGCAGAATCGCGGCAAACTGCACATGCGCGAGAATCGCGGCAAACTGCGCATGCGCGAGAATCGCGCCAAACTGCGCATGCGCGAGAATCGCGGCAAACTGCGCATGCGTGAGAATTGCGGCAAGGTGCGCGGGAAAACGCACAGGAAGTGAGGTAGCTGTCTGTGAGCCTTGGGACTATAAAAGGAGGAGCCAGCCTCGCTGGCATTGCTGATGGTCTTGTCAGCTTAGTGTTGTGCCTGTGTTCTGTATCTGTTACTTTAGCCTGCCTTGACTCGGATCGCTCTGGACTATTCTCTGCTTGCTGCCAGCCCCTGACCTCGGCTTGTTTCCTGGATATTGAGTTTGCCTTACGATTTTTGTACCTCGCCTGCCCGACCGGATTTGACCTTGGCTTCCTGACTTCTCTTCACTGTTGTCTCCACGCAGTGGGTGTTTCCAGCCTACGGCACTCATGCTCCTCGTTGCCCTGCACCCTTCTGTTCCCAACTCCAGGGGTCGCAGGACACAATTCGCAAGAGACGCCTCCCCATCTTCCAGTCTCAGCCTCAGGTACGTGATAGGCAGGCTGGAGTGTCGGGACACAGTGGAACCTTGGCGGAGGAGACAGGACTGCACTGGTCAGCAGAGGAGGGGAAAAAGGCTGTCCCAAAGAAGATGAAGAGGAGCCAGCTGGTGGCTATCTAAACACTGATAGAGCCAAGCCAAGCAAAGATGTGTTGTGGTGCCATACAAATCAATTGGCAACAGAAAGCACCTAGCATGTAGTGCATTGCACTTTGCTATAGCTTGCTTTAAACACACCGGCCATTACTGTTCTGCATCCCCTGGAGAAAGAATGGAATCAAGGAGTGAAATACCTCAAAAGTCATACCTTTGCTTTCATAGAATCCACTTTGCAGCCACTCAAAATGTGAGCAAGTTGGATATATACTTGTATTGTTATTGTTTTAAGTAACAGTGGGTAACTACTATGTGGGGTGTCCTGTTCAAAGAGATAAAGACTTGTCAAAAACTTGTCTTTTGTTTTTTTTTTCAATTAAAGGATTTTTTCAAAAGTCTGGTGTTTTTATTTTCAATTTATTTTAACCCTTTAGTGACTGGATAGGGGTACAAGTTGCTGGGATCAGTGCGTACTTGCGTTAAAGTACATGGTGGCAGTGAACGTTTGTGGGTAAAGGGTTAACTGCGGAGTTAACCAACCCTGGTGGCGATCGATCTCAGTCCGTTGGCCTGAGATTGTGTCCCGCGAGCTGGGGAATCTCTGTGCAGGGTGAGGCTGAGAGTGGTATTGCCACGTCCTTGTGACGCCACGCTCGGTTCAGAACTGTGTGTAGTCACGTGTAATTGACGTGCAACGGGTTTGGGCCGGGCGTACGTCACAGCCCGTACCCCCACAACCAACGCCCAGGGCTAGTGGGGAAGAGGCCCTTGTCCCATCCGCACGGGGACAAGGTGCTTTTCCAGGGGCGATCCTGGAAAAGCACCCTCCAAGTGCAGAGGGCGTGTGGCTTGGTATGGCAGGGAGGGGGCGCTCACTCGACGGCCCCCCCTTTCCTGCCCTGCCAGGCCTGTGCTCGGATCAAGGGTCTGGTTTGGAATTTTAGGGGGGACCCCACGTCTTTTTTTCCCCATTTTTGGGGGTGGCGGTTTCTCCTTAAAATTCCTATCCAGATCTTAAGGGCCTGGTATGACTTTGAGGGGAACCCCACACTTTTTTTTTTCTGCAATTGCATATATTTGCTTGGGAATGCATCTTAAAGACACCTTGTCACCTTACCCATTCAGGGCACAGTGACAGGGACTGTTTAAAGTTCAACCTCTGTCCACCTTTTTACTCCATAAGAAAAAGTATGTATGTAAAAGTTCATCTTATACTTGCCCCTGAAGGGGTAAGGTGACAAGGCTTTTTTAGACAGATGACTTTCTCACTTACTAAGTCCCTGTGGTTAGCAGCATCTTTGTTATCCAACTGGCCATAGTTCGGAGCCTGTACAAAGGTAGGCCAAGTATTCCCAGGTTTCAAGCATCCTTTCCTGTAGTTTTTATGGAACAAAAACAACTAACCTGTAATTGTAGGCCTCTCTATAAACACAGTAAAATGCCTGGTGAATCCAACTGCAAGTGATAATATAAATCTCTGATTAAAGATGAAGTGAGTGGACTGTGTGACTTTAGCACTGCCGCAAATTTGTTTCCTTTTCCTTGATTGCGTGCCTGATTTGACTTTTTCAGAAAGGTGCTTTGTTGTTATGAACAATAGTTTCTCATGCTATAATGAACAATACGTATTGCTTTGTGAAGCTGTGAACTCTATAATAACCCTGTGGAAGCAGAGGACATATGCCATGGGCTACATTTTCAAAGCCATCCTAAGCCTCTGTTGGCTTTTCTCAGCTTCATATATGTTGACCTATGTGTTTTAAATGCTGCCAAAAATTACATTCTTCCACTGTACTGGGATGACAAAGGCAATCCCATTGTTAAAACATCAACTGGACCATTTGCTAATGTCCGACAATTCCCCACTGCAGCTGTTCTGACACTAATACTCTTTGAATTCAGCCCCACAAATGTATTGATCTCTCAAATATACGTTTTGCATTATTGTTCAGCTATTATGTAGGGGCCACAATGTACAAGAAACATAAAATCAGAAAATGTACAGTTTTCTGGGTGGTCAAACTGAGTATGATCATAGTCTGTTAAATCAGAGTTTGGTGAAATAGATCCTAAACCTCCTCAATGTATACACTGACAGTCTTTGTACCCACAAATATGCCTAAATTACTATAATAAACACACATAAACCTCAAGAAATAGGGTTAATTTAAAAAAAAAAAAATGAAACTCATCTAACACATAGTATAGACATGGAGCTAACACTTTTTCCTAGCTTATTTCAAAGGAGAACTTCAATACAATTGTTGAGGACTACTTAGGAAAAACCAGTGACCGATGAGACAATTAACACTGATGTCAAAAGTATGCAATGGGCAGAACAGCTTACAGAGTGCAGCAGTCATGAATATATTTGGGCTATGCATTACACAGAGCGGTCAGAGTAGTGTCCCCTTACATTGTGGTCAGTGAAGAAGTTCCCCCTTATGTTGTTATTTGTAGGATAAGCCCCCCTTATATTGGTGGTCAGTGGAGAGCTGCCCCCTTAGATTTGTGGTAAGTCATAAAGTGAAACCTTACATTAGTGGTCACTGGTGAAGTGCCTTTTTTTTCATCAGTCAGTCATTATTGTCCACTTACTGTATGTTGCTAGTCAGCAAGAGCTAAAAATATAACTGATGCCAGTGATTACTTTACTACTCCCACACCACTTGCACTGGCTCTGCTGAATTAGGTTTTTAATTATCATGCGATTAGGTCTCCTCATGCTATTAGAGGGACAGAAATTGAGGTGAAATCTTCCCAACAGGTTCACATGCATCAATTAAAGCTTGCCAGAAGCATTTCCTCTACATTACATACATAGACGCAATCCCTTTACATTAAAGCTCTTTGCCCTATGTTTTTAAATAAAGGCCTTTGTTGTGCTCAGCTATTTACAAAAATACATAAATACGCAGCAGACATGTGTGCCGGCAAAAAAATTGTTTTGGATTTTATGTTATTTTTATTTTTGGGAATTTTTGGCTTATGAAGTGTCTCTGTCAAACTAAAAAGGCATATTGCACTGGTATTCCTGTTATTGACCAATAATCCATCTCCTCCAGTGTCATCATATTGACCACCAAATGAGATAAGGTTTTTAGTTTCTAAAATCTGCTAAGATTCCTCTACATATCTCTTTTTGGCTATGTTATAGAAAAAAGTTCTCAATGTGGTCTTGTATTTACACTACAGTAATACATAAATAAACAGTGGCCACCTGAAACTTATTAAAGGGTAAGTCCACTAAAAAACTGTCCACCCAAGTCAGTTGGTTGTTACTAAGTAGTTATTGATCCTGTTGGCCTATTAAATGTCTCAGTCACACCAATGAAGCATATGCCACTGATATTTTTGTCCAAAGTACCACCATGACCCTAAAACTGAGCTCCCAGTAGAAAGCTAAATACAGAGTTATAATACATATATGAACTAGTTTATCTGTCAAATGATTTGTAATTGTCTTCAGTCAACCTAAATTTGGTTTTGGCTTTATTGGACAAAAAAATGCCAAGTGGAGGAGTCATGTTTCAAAAGATATCCCCTGCCAACCAGTCTCGGAGATATACAGTGGATATAAAAAGTCTATACACCTCTGTAAAATGGCAGGTTTGAGATGTAAAACAAAATCAGACCAAGATAAATAATTTCATAATTTTTTCCACCTTTAATGTGTTTTGCAATTCAACTAAAAACAACGTTTTTTAAACAAAGAAGTAAAAACAAACTAAAATCTTTAAAGGGGGGAAACATAAAATACAAAAATGTGGTAAATAATACTTTGTTGAGGCATCTTTTGATTGCATTGAGTCTTTTAGAGTAGGAGTCTATGGGGGTGATTTACTAACCTAAACACACGCACGCACCAGGTGCGTGTGATTTTTACACAGCAAAGCGTATTTATCAACCAAAAAGTCTCTATAACCATATTTCCACTAATGCCATATAAGGAAAAATCATGCACATGATGCATATATAATGCTGCTTCACAGTTTAGACAAAAATGGTTAGCTCATGCATTTACATTCCTGCATTAATCAACGCAAGCAACACAATGTAGAGCTAATTTACACAACATCACCTTGCAATTCAGGGCAGGGCTTTGCACAACACACCTGCTGGGTGTGTACACACTACAAAGGTGTTTAGATTCCACCCATAGATCATGCTGGAAGGGAACACACTACAGAGGTGTATACATGTTCGTGGTGTGTTTATAAGATTAGTAAATCAACCCCTATGAATCAACCCCAAGGCAAGATTCCCAACATCTTGCCTTGGGAATCTTTGCCCACTCTTCCTTACAAAAGTGCACTAAATCTGTCAGATTGTGCACTGCTTTCAAGTCAACACAATTTTCAGTTGGATTCAGGTCTGGGTTCTGGCTGGGCCATTCCAAAACTTTGATCTTCTTCTGGTGAAGCCATTATTTTGTTGATTTGGAGGTATGCTTTGGGTCATTGTTGTGATGAAAGGTGAAATTGCTCTTCATCTTCAGCTTTTTAACAGAGGTCTGAAGGTTTTGTTCCATGATTGACTGACATAAGTCTCCCCACCTTATCTAAAGCCCCAGTTCTAGCTGAAGAAAAATAGCTCCAAAGCATAATGCTGCCACTAACATGCTTCTCTGTTAGTATGATGTTCCTTTGGTAATGCGCAGTGTTGTTTTTGTGCCAAACTAACTTTTTCGAATTGTGGCCAAAAAGTTATATCTTGGTCTCATCAGACCACAACGCATTTGGTCTGCTATTCTGCTCGGAGGTACAGAGCAGAATAGCCGAACCCAATGTCGCTCGGCAGCATTTGGCTATTCACTTACTGCTGTTCAGCCCCTATGAGAATAGGGGCGAACGGCAGCGAGAGAGCTGCCGGAGCTTCGGTTCAGCCGATCCAGATCTTGGATCAGCTGAGTTGAACTACTTCTGCACTTTGGCTCAGCCGAACATGCAGCACATGTTCGGCTGACCGAAGGCAGCCGATGTACGGCTGAAATCAGCCGTACAAGCCAGAAGTGTATAGCCGAACAGCGTTCGGCTCACTTCACTTCGGCTGGGTTATCCACTCGACTGCCTTCGGCAGCTTTGTGAATGATCCCCTAAATTTACATGTCTAGAAATCACAATATTTTAAACTTCATTCATTCCTTTAGACTGTTAGGATATACTGCACATGTGAGTTATTTTAGCCAGCTTGCCATGTGTGCTACCATACAATTTTAATATCAAATAATTAGAAGCAAAGCTTTAGGTATGCAACTTTTACTTCCTGTCAAATATCAACAAACTTGTTCAGTGTTAGAGTGGGGACACTCCTGTGCATTCTTTATTCCACAGCAATGATGGTGTTAAGCAGTTTAACCTTGGCAAGGCATGTCTCTTTGATGTCTGTGGATGTCCTGCATTTCAGGGATGTGAGGGGACTAGGCTTGTAATCCCCTTTACAGATCAATGAGTCATCCAGCTGCCATCCAAAATACAGTATATGTGCACCACATCTACAGAGGAAGTGTTTTCTTTTTGAGTGGGACTTCTGTCTGACACGTCTGTCCTTAGAGCTCTCAAACTCTTCTGTGGTGACTTTCCCACTAATAGAGGTAAGTTCATGCAACTTCTTGGTTAGAACCTAAAAGACCAGCAAACATAAATGACAGAATATAAACATTTCAGGAAACCAGAAATACTTTTTTAAAGCATGTGGTGCATCAGTATTTTCAAGTACATTCTTAATTTCCTTTCTAGTAATCCCAGACAAGAAACATGCCATCTGTCATAGTGGGTGTGCATAGTTTTCAATTAGTTCAGTACAGATGCTGAAACTTATTTTTGTAACTTTTATAGATGTAATGGTCTTAAAATAAATGATACGTTTAAAATCAAATGTTTTTAATACTTGCCATTGAATATGTCAGAGGCCCACAACCTCTATTAGCACAGAATGTGGAATATGAAAAGTAGTAATAAACAAAACCTTTAAAAGTTGTCAATATTTTAGTAAAATAAATGAAGTATACCCTACCTGACTTCATGCTTATTGAAATCTCATAGCATAGGTTGTGTTAAATACAAATGAGTATTGAGTTCAAAAAGAGTGGCTGCTGTGAGCAACATAAAAGCATATCAAGAACCTCATGTAGGTCATAACCCATTGATAGGGGACTGTGGCACCATGAGATTCTTGCAAACATTTCAGCTTCAAGTGTCTCTTGCAGTAATCAGATGGAGTACGTAAGTTAATGGCACTATTGAGCCACCCAAAAATAGGGAATATAAAAACTTGCACACAAAGGGAAAAATTCAGAAATTGTTTCCTACATGTATTGATAATATTCAGCATATTCATTAAGTTTTATTTCACATGCCTATATTTATATTTTTCTTTACATTTACATATAAACCAAGCTGCACAACAAAAGTGCCAATGAAAGAGGTTGAGTTAAACCAGCCTCTCTCAACCAGGGTGCCATGGCACACTAGTGTGCCTCCTGGCCTCCTCAGGGGTGCCTCAAAATGTTGTGGTAGTGGGACTGTGATGTTAAGGAGGGAATGAATCCCGATGTGGAGAGGACTCCTAATGTAAGAGCTGAACTCTGATGTGAAAGGGGGGCTTCTGATAGGAAAGGGGGATACTGATGCAAAGGGTGACTCTGATGTGAACAAAAGGGAATCTTGATTTGTAGGGGGCACTTCGATGTGAAGGTGAAAACCCACTTTTAGGGTGATTTTGTGTGGGGTCCCTTTAAAATCTCTGACATTTTAGACTGGCATGCCTCAAGATTTTGCATACTTTTAAATGGTGCCGCAACTGAAAAAAGGTTGAGAAACGCTGTTTTTTTTTCTTTGGTTTACCATAACACTGCCAGGGGTACTTGAGTAGTCTGTAGGTTAATGGGTTATACAATATAAATATATATATAAATATTACATGTATTAACAGCAAGCAGTAACTGGAATACCATTTTTTGTTAAAGTAGTGGGCCTTTATGACACACAGTGCCTAATTATATTATAAGAGGCAATTAACTATATAACACCATTAGTGGAAATCTATATACATATGACAAGTATTATTGATATTAAATAGTATTTATTATTAATCCCAACAGAACATCCTTACACAACTTAATTATCTCTCTGGCACTATATGTTGAATACTTGAGACAAGAAATTGATATAAGGTCAAGTACAAGCAGCTATGAAGCTCACAGAGTCCTTTGTAATATTACTTTACCTATTCCAAGTAAAGTCTCAGAGCAAAAGAACTAATAAAATGTTGAAGACTTCATCTCAAGATAGACAAGTTCCTCAGCAAGGCATTGAAGAATACCCTCTTCCCATCCAATCAATAACTTCATCTAACATTTCTATACTGGAACATCTAACAATCTCAACAAGAGGTCCCTTGTTGACGCCTCCACGTGAGCACAAATCCTCAGAAGATATGAAGCTTCATCTTCTGAAGAACAAACAAGTGACTTGTAATGATGGCACAACTGCAGGGTAAGACTATCTAGAGACCATTAATGCAAGACAGAACAACTACGTGATTCTTATGGCTGTATTTTGGTTATTTGTAGGTACTACATCCGAGAAGCCAAAGCAAACAAACGATGGATTATATTTCTAGAAGGTACTTAAGGAAATGGCATATGCAGGATTCTGCAGGCTGGAATAAAAATTATGTAATTAAAAATAATACGTTAATGAAACAAGGAATTAAAAAAAAAACATAGGTGGTGGTAAAAGCTAATTAAACATAGACACTGCCGCCAGACCATTTATTTCAACAACAATCTTTCTATGAGATTATATGTGCATTTGTTATACTGCTGCTGGGTGCCTTGTGATGTGATGTCAGCAGCCCCTAGCAAGCTTTAATCTATCACTCAAGTGACATTCTATAGTATTTCCTTTTGATTCTCCCCAGCTACTACTAAAAATGTTATGTAGGGAGGTGAGGGGTGGGAGAGCTGGGCCAGCACTGACAGCAATAATACACTCCGAGAACAGGAGAGGGCTATCATGTGCATGGAGGGAGAAGGCTGTGCTAAAGAATTTACATTTTCTGTGTGTGATGTGTGTTGATTCCCTAGCAAACTCAGAGGCACATTGTAAATCAATACAAAGACACTGTGAGTTAGCATTTAAAATGTTTGACTTTTCTGTGCTTTACCTGCAATTTTTTTAGGTTAGTGACAGGGGTTCGTTAAGGTTCATTTTAAGGATATCGTCCTACCCTTCTCAAAAATGTGTATGTAATGTGAATAAACATGGTATATATGAATCATCCCCTATTATACTTAGTAATATACTGTAATCTACAGTATGATAGGAAGTTTGTATTCCCAGTCAGTGGCATCAAGTGTATCTAAGTGCTTTCAGTGCAGTGTCCTGTAGTACAATAGATATAACATGATCCCTCTAGATAAGTCATTGTCTTAGGGTGTCTACTGTTCTCTATTTTAATAACATGCATAGCAGGATGATGGTTCAGAATGGAGTATGGTTAAAATCTGCCCAGCTTTGACGTGGCATGTCACAAATGAGCAGGTCTAAACCTACCTAGAATTTTTTTTTAATTCTTCAGTCTGGAGGCATTAAGGGGGGGGGGAGAGAGGTGAGCACTTATTGCTGCAGGACCGAGGAGCGGGTGAGTATATCTCCTGTATTCCAGCCCATGTACCAAAATGAGCACTTAACCCTTGCTGTGTGGAGGTAGCCCCATTGCTGAGATTTAAGCGTACAGTATCCTTTCTCAAGCTGATTTCTAATTGGGAGAGTCTACCTTTATTATATTCACCGAAAAGTCTTGGTGTTGTATTACGAAAAAGAGGCAGTATCTGTATCCTTTTAGGCATGGTTGAGACTTAATATCCCTCCAATCCTCCTATTGCAGTTGATGCCTGTAGTTTAGCCTGTATCTTAGTGCAGAGTTCTGGAAAAAGCAGTAAGCCAATCACACAGCAGGAAATAATTCACAGAGGAGCAAACCCAGGTTGTAATATTGCAAGGGGAGATGTGAATGTTTTTCTAGCTTTAGAGGCAATATTCAAGGTTAACAATAAATACGAGAGAGATTTCCTTTTACAGATTAATGTATTATATGTTGCAATAAATTAAGTTTGTACTTTCTCTATAAACAGGGGGATGGTGTTGTTACAGTAAAGAAACTTGTGATATCAGATATAAAAGTGCCAAACGGTTAATGAGTTCCTCAAACTGGCCAAAGACCAGGAAAGGTAAGTTACCATTGGCTACTAAATTGTAAGTCAGTCATCGTTCTATAATCAAGTAAGATGTAATGCACATTTTTTGTAACTGATACTTTGGCTCATTAGTCAGTATTATAAAAGTAAGTGTTTGCCTTTTAATCTATATCAATAGTATTGTTGTGCATTTTTAAGTTTTCAATATAATTTGCTGCATAACGGAAAGAACATGTAAAATCAAGAAACAATGCAAATGTTCAATGTCTTTCATTTTGAACAGGTTTAAAAATAACATGTTTTTTTGCTTAGAATCTCTACCTGAATAAATGTATTTTATCTATTTAACTGTATTCACTTTTCATAACTGCATGCTGCTAATAAAAATTAGACTTTGTGTAGGTTTACATTGTTTTTATGATGCAGGTATCCAACTGGGCAGAATGATTTAGTATAGACTTCCACATTTGCTAGGCATTGCTTCATGTATCATTGCAATGTTTGTGCCACACCATTCTTTTTATTTCAGTTACTTTGCCTAAGCATTCACAATGTTGGTAAAAGGGAGCCTGGCATAATGTATGTGGAATGTTCTTCTGTATCCCAGCCCATGTGAACCTAAACTGAAAGGGAAAATATAATGGGGGGAATTTATCAAAGCACTTGCGCTATTTTTCTGTCCTATCTCAATAAATGACATTTTCTCCTCCTTATTTGCGCCTCATGCATCAATGCAGCCTAAGCCCTGTTAATATATGTCATTTTCGTGAGACATCAGAAAACCAGTGGCGTCGCTAGAGGGTGGCAAGGGGGGGTATTGCTGGGAGTTGTAGTCCTCTATAGCCGGTGTCTTTATGCATTGCCGTATAAAGAATACGAGAGTTGAGCTGAGAGTTGTCCTCTGTAGCCGAAGCCATTCTGCATTGCCGTATAATGTTTTGCTGGGAGTTGTAGTCCCCTATAGCTAAAGTAATTCTGCATTGCCGTATAAAGTATTTTTGTGAGTTGTAGTCCTCTATAGCCGAAGCCATTCTGCATTGCCGTATAAAGTATTGCTGGGAGTCCTCTATAGCAGTGGTCCACATCCTTTTTGGAATCAGGAACCAGTTTAGCTGACACATTTTTTCCACGAAGCGAGGGGGGGGATGTCAAGGGAGCGAGGGGGAGATGGTTTTGGGATGTTTCAAGTGCATTTATTGTGCACTTTATTTCTATTATTATTACACTGTAATATATAATGAACTTATTATACAAGTCAACATATTGCAGAATCAGGGGGAGCCCTGAGCTTGTTTTTCTGCTCTCAGGTGGCCAGTGTGGGCTTTTTGGTGGCCAGTGAGGGCTGTCAGGTGGTCAGTTGGCCAGTATGGGCCTTGAAAAAAAATCTTGCACCAGGGCCCTTTGTTCCTTAGGTCCGCCACTGGCTGCCGGTGTTCTGATCTCCAACGAAGATATCCAATTCCGTCACTTCCGGCTGGTTCCCTGCAGCGCTGGTCCAGCGGCGGAGGAGGCCAGACCCCAGCAGCAGGTAAGAGGAGCAGGGACGGAGGTACAGGGAAAGGGACCCTGACCAGCCCACCTGAGACCCTGCAGAGCCCACCACAGGGAGTCTCAGATGGGCTGTGCAGGATCTACGGTCACTCTCAGGTGGACTGCGTGGCATCTCAGGTATGTGTGGGATCTGAGGTGGGCTCTGCAGGATCTCAGGTGGGTCCTGAGCCCAGTGCGTACCTAAGTCTAGAGTCCAGTCATTCCTCATGTCCAGAGGCCAGTGCGTTGCAAAGTACAATTCATATACAGTTATGCATTGCTGTATAACATATTGCTGTGATTTGTAGTACAGCCGGTGCCATCCTGCATTTGAATGTAAGCTCCTCTGTACAGAGATTGATGTGGCTGGCTCAGTGTTCTCTGTACATCTCTGTAGTATATGTCAGAGCTATATTAATGTATAATAATATTAATAGTAGTGTGAGACTGTGGGGGGACGTTCGTATGTAAGCTCCTCTGATGCAGAGACTGCCGGGGGGGTTGGGGGGCCAGTCTGTTCCTTAGGTCCGCCACTGTTTTTGCTGTTGGTAATAAGTGCAGTACAGCACTTAGTAGGTTCCCGGCCCATCTTCCCTATAACTTGGTACATTCTGTACATGCAGGAAGGGGAGTTTTCAGGAGGGGGAGCTTGGTCTGTTGCGGCCTTTACCAAAGAACGAACAGGGAGTGGAGCAGAGTCGCTTGAGTGGTAAGGTAAGTGTTTTAGCAGTCTGATGATGAGCCTGCAGCCCACCTGAGAGCCCACACAGCCCATCTAGTCCACCTGGGAGCCTGTACAGGCTTAGATATGTAGTGGATAGATGAGGGGTTAGTATGTTAGTACAATAACAAGGTATCATTGCATACCGCATTACTCTCATATTTCTAATCTTATTTATACAGTACAGACTTATTTAGTTTTTTTCAGTGGTATGATTTATTGGTGGCATCTATTAGTGCCCCCCCCCCCCCAGTTTTGACTGTGGTATCTTATGTGCTCCCCCCTATATATTATTCCTAGAGTCGCCACTGCAGAAAACCTTCACAAAAATGTCATATGACTCTTCTAGACAGCGGAAACTTACCGAATTCAGCGCAAACTGACTCCCCCAACCGCAAATCGCAAATATCCCAGAATATACAGTTCTGCTATAAGCTCAGCCCTGACTGTCACCTTTCAAATAATAGCTGTCATCAGCGGCTCACAAGCCGCAGATGACAGTTATTAACTAAAATAACTCAGCTTCTGATCCCGGCCTGCTCACCCTCAATGCCCCCCCATCCCTGTCTCCAGCCCCTTCCTTTCTGTTGATCTTCTCTATTCGTCTCCCCCCGCTGGTGCTGGCTGTAGCAGTCTGTGTACCTCTGAACTCCCGAGGGTACACAGACCTCTGCAGCCGGCACTAGCGGGGAGAATAGACCCCACCCCCTTTCGGTTCTTCCCTCCTGTCCTTCATCTTGCCCGTGCTCCGTGTCGCCGCTGCCACCGTCTTTATCGTTCCGCGCATACCGTCCTGCCATTGCCCCGCCTCCTTTTTCTTCTTAGCCGCCCGCTCCTCTTCGTAAATTTGCGGCCGAGTCATCCTTAGCCTGCTATTGGATAGTTCTAATTGCAATAACCAATAGCAGGCTTTCGCCTCTGTAGTGAGTGCTTCTCCCCATTGAGGAAAACATGAACAGGAAGTGATGTAAATCACATCCAGGTGAAAGTCGAAGCTGGCCGAACGGCCGGCCGACAGCCTGCTGCTGAGGACTGGCTCCAGCCACATGCAGACAGATCA
>NW_017306609.1:331932-390970 GCF_000935625.1 Nanorana parkeri | reverse complement strand
ACATGCAGACAGATCAGCGTCCCTGGTTACCATGTAACCAGGGACGCTGATCTCCAGACAGGCCAACTCTCCCGGCTCCTGGCCGGCCGGGAGATAAACCCTTTCTCCCGTTAAGTTATTTTCTGACTAAATCTAAAAGATAAAATTGTATTGAGTTAATAAATAACAAATATTTGCAAATTTGAAATTGCGCCATTTTGGGAAAAGGTAAATAAATGAAGGAATGCAAAACTGTAAATAAGCGATTTATGTTAAAAATCTTTTTTGCACTTTGTTGGTGTTTGTGTTGTGAAAAAATGATACAGGCGTATATTTAATCGCAACACAAGGTATCACACAATGCGTCACAAAGCTTTGCCATGCGTTGCCACAGTTAAAATAATGTTTTTATTTAAAGAAAAAAAAAACCTCATGCACTGTGATGCATTCTAACAACTCTCTGCAGCGCATGTGGTGGCTAAGGATGACTCGGACGCAAATTTACGAAGAGGGCCGGTGATCGATCGAAAGTTCGAACTTATCGAGTTCTGGGACCTCATGACTTCCGGTTTCCTTAGAACTACGAGGTTTGCACAAAAAACTTCTTCTGCACGAGCGCCATCCGCGGCATTGCTCTATACACATGCACCACAGCAATAAAGTAATACAATGAACTCGGATCACAGTAATCAAGCACGTTATTAATCTGAGTTGCCCCACTCAAGCGGCGGCCATATTGAGTGGGGCACCGGAGATAAATAAGGTGATTACTGTGATCCGACTTCATTTTATTACTTTATTGCTGTGGTGTATGTGTATAGGGCAATGCCGCGGAAGGCGCTCGTGCACAACAAATTTCTTGCCCAAACCTCATAGTTCTAAGGAAACCGGAAGTCATGCGGTCCCACAACTCGATAAGTTTGGACTATTGATAGAACACCTGGCGGCTAAGAGGAAAAAGGAGGCGGGCAATGGCAGGACGGGATGCGCGGATCGGAAAAGACGGTGGCAGCGGCGACACGGAACGGGGGCAAGAAGGACAGGAGGGAAGAACCGACACGGGCACAGAGGACAGAGGTAGCGGCAGCGGAGGAACCACAAGACTGTATACAAACAAGAGGTACTAAGGGAAAGGGGTGGAGGTTCGGGGGGAGTTGAGGTGAGCGGCCAGGTTCATGGTTATTTAGGGTTAACTATACAGCGGCGGCTGCAGAGTTGGGTTAGTTAACATGGGGCGACATTGAGTAGGCCAGTGCTTAGAAGTGATCTGTTTTCTGACACCGCAGAATTTGCATTTAGCATTTGCAGGTGGGAGAAATATGCGGTACAAAGAGTTGCACTGAAAATGACCGGGAAAAATAGCTCAAGGGCTTTGATAAATTCCCCCCAATGTTTTTCTGTCAATTTTATTTGAACCCTTTTGGGGCCAGGTCACAATGTATAGATGTCCAGGCCAAGTTTAGATGCATCCATATGTGTCAGTTAACCTGAATATAACACTATGTTTGTTTTCATGTTTTCAACACAGTGCTAATATACTGCATGTACAGTTAAAGTGACATTAAACCCTCAGATTTTTTAACGTAAACCAATACTGTAATGTGTGTGCCTTACTATAATCCATGGTAGTTTCCCTTCTCTTTGCTGCTCTTCCTTTTAAATCCTCATATCTTCTCATGCTGGGGGGAGAATTTCCCTTTGCAGCTGAGTGCCTCTTCCTGTAGTGCTGGCTCAGGTTGTGAACCTTCACACAGACACCATGTATCCATTTCAGAGACAAGGCAGTCTGCTGCAAAACAGAAGTTCTGCCCAGCATGAGAAGAGAGAAGGAATTAAAAGGAAGAGCAGCAAAGAGAAGGGAAACTACCATGGATTACAGTAAGGCACACATTACAGTATTGGTTTATGTTAAAAAATCTGAGGGTTTAATGTCACTTTAAGTCTAACATTTCACCTGCTACCTAAAAAAAGCAATACTTCCCATTTACTTGACTAAAGTAACTCTTCCACAGAAGGTAATAGTTATAATAGGTATAATAGTTACCTCTAACACAGAGAGTGCGTTAGATCTTTGCTGTCTTAAAGTGTTACAGCCACCAAAGAATTTTCTGCAACCAACACTTTCAGGTGTTGAATATTTGGTATAAGAGCTGGAGGATGGAATCACAGCATGCATCAGGGGATTTTTAAGTGTGTGTGTCAGATGTTAAGTGTGTTAGATGCAAAAGATTCTTGGTCAACCATAGCTCTATAAGAGAGAGAAGATCTGGGGCACTGTTTGGTGTGGGTTACCATTTCTTTTTTTGCAGGCAGTTTGTATTTACATTTTCAGAATAACACTGTAGTCTAATTAATTGGACCCCATGACCAATATGCACACCACAAAGTATTGCTTGTAACTTTTGAATATAATCAAGTATCGAGAAATAGACTTCAGCACCATCTTCTCAACAGGGAGAGATGACCTCTGGAGTTTTAAAGTCTAGTATCATGCTTGTATATTCCTTCTTTAGAGTCACCATACCCAAAGCTTTCTGCTCATTCCATCAAGAATGGTCATACCCTGAAATCTGATCATTAACTGCATAGTCCAACACAATTAAGCTCTTTATGACATCAGTATGCATAATGTCAGCTAATATAGTCTTAATTAGGAGATTTAATAACCAGTCTTCCAAATTGTTCAACAATTGTATCAGAATTATTCAGATCATGTAGCAATTCTGCCCACACATGGGTTTCGTAACACACACATGCATTATTTTATTTTTTTAACTGTCATTTGATACATTTAAAGGTGATAATATTGTTTTACAGCACGCCTGAGATGTTTTGTAGGATGCAAGAAAATAAAGCATCACTATAAACTAATGCAGCCATAAATTAGTAATGACATGTTAATCTATCTGATAAATGAATCAGTAAAACTTACATTTTTAAAAATGTATATATACAGCATTTTTTTTTGGTTAGGGGATTGCATCCCTTAAACATATATATTTGTCCTCATAGAAATAAAAGCTAGAAGATCTATTTCTACAATGACAACAAAGTTGGATTTGCACTTGGCCTCTGCAAAGTGTTCTGAAGCCCTCTGATGTGATATACAGTATATACTTTGAAATGTCTCTGACCAAAGAAATTAAATTTCAGTAATATACATTTCAATCATTATTTTTGACAGGTACAGGAATTCTCTCGCCCAGGCAGGATGAGAACCCTCACTGGTGGAATCTAAATGCTGTGTATGTCTATTATGATTGTGATAAGTATGAACAATTGTCCAATAATGCTGTGAATGTCTACTAAAAACAAAAATGCATGAATAACTGCCCCTGAATTTCTGCAATACATTTACCAAAGATAAGATGTTAATGACAGTACCACACAAACACTGAAAGTTCAACACTGAGTTACAAGAAATAGCATAAAGAAAACTGGCATAAAACTTTTCAGCTGAAGAAGAAATCCATGCAGCATGTATCATTCAATGCAGTACCAGTGCAATCCAGCTTATACCACAATTACCAGACTACTCACTTAAAGTGACACTAAACTCAGGAGTTAAATCTTAAAAATGCATTCAAGTATTCAACCATTAACAAAAATGTAGCGTATTTGTGTATCACTCGGCTGTAGATCTTCAAATCATCTCTGAATTAGTGCTGACACTGTCCTTCCTTCTGGAGGGCGGCTACTTTTGTTCCCCATGGTCTCTGTGTGTGTTGTAAAGTAGCCACTGCTCCAAGCTTATTCGTGAGATTAACTACAATTGCAATACAAATTGGTAAACCAAACGTGAGATTGTAGCCCATCAGGAGTGAGCTTGGAGCGGTGGCCAGGTGCACGTTTCCAGCACACTTACTAGCCAGTCAACAAACAAATTCAACATTGCATCTTAGTGTCCAAGGAAAGTGTAGCATAAATATTTTAGCGGTGCTGGTGACTGTCACAGCCAAAGAAACTAACATTTCACTTCCAGTCCAAACTATCAGTCAATGGTGGCGCCATATGCATCTGAAACAGAGGCTCTATATATCAGTTTATGGCTTCCACATAGATGTGGTGCAAATATATGCTACTAACACCTGTTTTTAAATAGAGTTTAGGAATGTCTGGCCATTTCTTCTTTAGGAATAAATCTGATCTGCTATTTTGTTGGACACCTGGTGTGGGAGTTGAGCTTTAATAATTTGCAGTGTTCATTTTTGACTATGCTCTATCTTTAGTTATAATATTAGCAAAGGATGAAAGAAGAGTTAGCGCTCATGCAAGAGATTTTATTTCACTTTCACAATGCTTACAATGATTTTGTGGGTTCCTCAAGCCTCTGTAGCCATAGTTAAGTGGCCTGGGAACTGCTTCAGAAATATGGGCATACATGATATTGGGCAGCAAATGCTGAGAAGCCATCTCTAAGCTTGGACTAAGACTTTGCCTCAAGGGTAGGGGCGGTGTCAGTGATGTCAGAAGGGTGAGCTCAGTGAGTCATACAATGATCTTCTAAAGACAATAAGATGTGAGTAGCAACTTTAAATCTGAAGAGTCCTCTCTTTTTACGTTTTTAGGTATGTGAGCAGCTGCTCCAAAAACACAAAACAGGTGTATCCTGAGGCTGAGCTTCTCAGAGGTCCTCTGACAGCCTTACTGACAAGCAGGGTGGTGCACCAGATGCAAAAGCAAGAACTGTGGGATTGTGGCCTATAAGATATTTTTTACTGTGAGCTTAAGCAAAGAACTGTTCCCAAATTTCTGTAAAAAGAGCCCACACAAAGAGGTTCAGTTTGTTAAAGACACATTCCCACTATCAATGAGACATAGTATATATACATTTATTGATAAGTGCTTTCTTTTCTTTCTCCAGTTTCGTGCCATACTGCTCAAGTGATGTCTGGAGTGGAAATGTATCCAAAGTTAACAATGGTATAAATATTTTAAATTTTTTTGCTCAAACTAAAGGCTCAATTTACCAAGTATCATTGCAAGTGTTATTTGCCATAACAATTATTTTCAGCCATTTGATTAGTACATAAAACTCTTTATTCTAATATAACTATCATTATGAAAAATTGAGCCTATAACAAATAACCTTTTATGCCCAAGTAAAAGCATGAACTCCTTATCTAAACCTATAAACATTAAAGCGTATCTGAAGGCAAAATTAAAAAGAAAAAGAGTGCAGTTAATATCTGCAGTATATGCGCATTTCCCCTTGTTTTATACCGTTGAAAACCCTGCGAGTTAAGCTCTGCCTTTTGGTCTGCCAGAATGGCACTTAACTCCTATTTTCTGAACAAAAACAATCCAAAATGATACTGATCCAGGCAACTTCCATGCAGCCACTGGCCATGAGTGCAAGGCCCAATCTAGGATCCTCCTCCTCCCTGTGGTTTCAATCAATCAAAGGTCCAGGCCGGACCATTGCTGTACATCCTTCTTTCAATCATGATCAACTTTATTTACACGGTTATATGGCCAATCTGAATTTTTTTTTTTTACCACTGTCAGACATAACTACTCCTGATGGGTTTTACACTTAATCGGAGCTAAATCCCTATGTTACCCCTTGTGCCGTTGTAACAGCTCCAGCTACCTATCTCACCTCATGGTTTCCTTCCATTAAGGTCTCTCATAAGTCTTAGGGCCAGAGTCAATGGCATTTTGTTCCTATCAGAATGACTTTTGGGCGGGGTGCGGGATAGGTTTGCTTGAAGAGATGAGCTCTCATGGATCACCTAAAAGGAGGCAGAATAGTAGATAGCTGGGCAGATTGGGGTACACAGTTCCAGAGACAGAATAGTAGATAGCTGGACAAATTGGGGGTACGGAGTTCCAAAGAATGGGAGTAGCTCTAGAGAAGTCATAGAGGTGAGCATGGGTGGAGGTAATGAGGGAGCTAGAGAGCAGGAGGTCTTGGGAGTAGTGAAGGGGATTGTTTGGGTGATATTTTGAGATGACGTTGGTGATGTAGTTTTGGGCAGAGTTGTGGATTACTTCATGTGTTGTTGTTAGTTTTTATAATTTTATTTGTTGGATGTGCGAAAGATAGAAGAGTGGTCAGAGAGTGGTAGTGGACAATCTCTAACATTGAGCGGTTGTTAAGGTGAATAAGTATGAAAAGAGCATGCCTGATAGACTGAATGGGGGATAGCCTGTGCAGAGGTGAGATAATGAGAAGGGAGTTACACAAGAGCGACAAATATACAACAGTAGAAATAAAAGGAAATAAAAATGAGAGTATTTAACAAGTCCTGGTTTTTGTGAGTTCTTGCAGGGTCCAGGCAATGAAACAGAAGAAAGATATAGATAGGAGTCTTTCTCAAGTAAGGCTTACAAAGGTTCCTTCTTGATGTTAAAGCGGAGCTCTTCTTTGGTGGTACATGTGCCTCTTATTATAATGTAAAGATCACTTTTTTTAAATTATTTAAACGAGGGCTTTTGGCTGCCTTGCACAGCCTCTTTTTGTGAGTCCTCTAGGGGGTATCACTGTGCCGGCCCCTAGTCCAATCAGGAAGACTCAGCGAGGTGAGCAGGAGGGCTAAGGAGTTTATAATCTGCTCTCCGACCCCTCCTAAACTGTTATCTTCATATTAATACCCTTTGTATTTTACCATCAGATAAACTACAGATCAGTGTGTTGTATGAAATTAGCTTGCCATAGACATCAAACGTGGCATCCCTGGGAAGTATGGCTGGCTCAGGAGAGTTAATGTGTGTTCTTAGATCTTTGACCCTCCTAAACCACTCATTTTTAGTATGTTTATATCTCATTTGAGTCACAGTTTAGATGTCATTTAAAAACAAATAAGTTAAATAAAACTTTCGCCCCCACAAACTTACATAGACACACATCGGGTGCCCTACACATGTTGGGTATCCCATGTGTGCCAGAGTGAGAGCAATAATTCTTAGGCCCATATTAATGATTAACTCTATACAGATGGCCTGTGCTTTTAAAGCATCATCTATGGACAATTTAGGGTACTACTGGTATATTGTATCGCCATTTCATGAGTGCACACAATTTATAAGCTTGGTATGTTGGGTATCTATTTACTGAACACAACCTTATCTTTTATATTTTATAGAAAAAATGGGTATTATATTGTGTTTTTGTGCACTAAAATCAACTTAAGTGTAGTTTTTTTTCTGAAATATTGGGTTTGATAAAGAGTTGCACTAATATTATGTGACATAAAACATTGCACCTGCTGCCATTTTATTATACAAAGTCTCTGCTTTCAGAAAATGTATAATTCTGGGGGTGGGTTAAATAATTTTCAGTCCTATAAATGCAAAAAACACCTTTTGAGCGAAGGGTTAACTGTGTAAAAATCTGAAAGACACATAAATATTTATTTTTCATATATGTTCTAATAATAACATGTACAGAACAGATTTCCATTTCCTATTTGTTTTCGTTCTGGTTTCTAGATTATTCATTCATGGGATCATTAATAATTCAGGAGGTAATTCGTGATTTGGTACCAAGAGGCATTAAACAGGCCAAAACTGTCATTCTGGCTGGTTCTAGGTATGTTTTCTACAACTGCTATATGTTTATGCATTATACTGATTACCCTGTTCTGATATGTTGGCAGAAAGAGATTTGTAGATTAACAGTTCTGTTTTTTACTCAACCTTTACCACAGTTAATCCATTCAAATAAGCCTAGAGAGTGTAACATTTGCTGCATAAATTTAGCTGTGTATATAAATACGTTTTCTCTGTGTGAGAGATAACAAGGAGCCCAGAAGGGATGAGTTTGAGAATTATTTTCCTGGATTAAAAGCAGGTGAGGAAAAGGGGTTCCTAGATTAATATATCACAGACAAAAAGAGCATGGTAGACTACTGCACCACAGAAATCCTGGGATAACACTGGAGATGATATACTAAAGCAGTATAGTCTGTTCACGTAAATTATATTAAAGTCAAAAAGTTGGTAAACTATTTCAAATGATGATTAAATCACTTACAGTAGATGCTGCTTCTTGATGTTTAAAATATTTTATTTTCTGCAGAATCAGCTTATCCCCCGAGCACTGCCCCTGATGTCCTGTTTTAGGATAACTCCTTTCCCTTGCAGAGTCCTATGGAGCCACCCTTGTGTGTGCTAGTAAGCTGTGTGTGTCTCCACAAACACACGGGCACAGCAATGCAAGTCACTTTTCTGCTCCCTGCTTTTCTTTCCTCCCTCCCTCCTCTCCTCTCTAAACTCCAAGCTAGTAGATGAAGAGCTGCTGGCAGTGGCGTAACTAGAAACTTCCAGGCCCAGGTGCAAGAAACCATGAACGGCCCCCCCAACCCCCCATCGCCATGGCACCATGTGGTTAACAGGAAGGCTGCCAAGGTGCCCAGCAAGCACGGGACCTCAGGCAGCCGCTTCAGTTCAAAAATTTAGTGCCGATGTTCTGTCAAGAATGCCGACCCAGTATCTGCATTTGCGCACAGACAGGATTAACGAGGAAACTGGGATTTATTTACAAAGTATTAGTGTGTAATCGTAAATTGTGACCGTTAATAATATGCCATCCATGGTAAATGATGGATGGCATATTATTAACGGTCACAATTAACAATTCAAACTTTACTTTAAATACTTTGTCAATAAATCCCGGTTTCCTCGATAATAGTGCTGAAGTCAGCAAATTCGACTAGGTCGGCGTTCTCGACAGAACACCGGTATCTGCGCTTAGTATCGGGGAATTTTCACGAGTACGATTACTTGTGAAAATGCTAGTATTGGCACTGGTGCGTCCCTACTTAATAGTATAATGTATTGCTGGGACTTGTAGTCCTGTATAGTTTGTGCTATTCTGCATTGCTGTATAATCATTATACAGCAATGCAGCAGAATACCACCAACTATGCAGGACTAAAAGTCCAAGCAATAGATTATAATGAAAATACCACCAGCCTCTCAGCAGCCTCACATTCACTAAGCTAAGTGAAAATTCCCATGCAAAGTGAAAATTCAAAGGGAACATGCTCTACTTCTTTAGTAAATTAAACCCACTGTGTTCCTTGCATGTATTTTTAAAGTTAAATGTTTGGCTTTGATTGGTTATCCTGTCTGAGACAACCTACTATATACGTATAACCTACAATATATATGCTTGATTTCACAACAACACAGCTTACATAGAGTTGAATAGAACAGGTTCTAGCTGTACTATGACAACTGGGCATTCTCTCCAGATCTATTCGGCTGCAATGTGCCAACCAAAAAGGAAGAAAGGCCACACTCAGGAGCAAACATCGATTTTCTGGGTGCTCTCTGCAGCTTTCGAAATAGTTGATATAGCAATGCAGGATATGCAATACAATGTTCCACTAGGTGGCAGAAATGCACTTGCTTCTCATCAACATAACCACATTTCTACCTTAAAACACTGATTATATGATTAAGAACTGGTAAAGGATGTTGTTGTTTCAGAAATCCAAATTTGCCAAATGTAGAAACACTCTTTTTTTCTATTGCTGTATCACTTTTGTGTGTTTTTTCTTCTAATTATCAAGAGTTACAGCTGTCTTTGATAATGATTATCAGACCACTGATAATTATTAATGGTCAGCATATGCTTGCCTCCTGACCTGCCAGATAAGTCTTTACAGGGAACTCATAAATATCTTTATTCGCCCCACTGCTCCTTGCATTAGCTGAAAGAGATAACGCTTGCAATGCCATGTTACAGCTGACCGGTTAGGTCCTATTGTCATGCAGGTAAGAGTGATGTCGTCCCTCCAAATCTTCATACTACTGTATACATACTAGTGTATACATACTACTGTAGCTTGCCTTCATAAGGTGCCAGGCACAGACACCTTAAAATGGCAATCTACACTAGTCCTACCTTTTCATGGCCGCTAAATGCAGCCAAAAGAGACTAAAGCATGAGCAGAAATACACATGCTTTCTGTTTCAGTAACCTTTTATTAAAGGTTTGTACAGTTGACAACATAGTAATAACAAGTACAGGATGTGAACAGTATTTCACAGATGAAGAGTAGTGAACATCCATAGACCCTTGGATGCAGGCTATATCACGGCTATTGTTAAAGTGTGAGATACTTTCTCGTGTCAGAGAGACAACAGCAGGGAGATAGTGCTCTATTCAAATAGTCCAAACATGTTAAAATGTATGGACTGAGTCCTTGAAGATTGAGGCTATTTTCTCATTTTCTGTTTTGCTTGTGTGATTGTGGGGTGTGATGATGACCATGCTTTAGTGAGAACTTGTTTAGCTGTGTTAGTGGTAAACAAAAATGTAAAGGAAAATACTCTGGTCTTAACCACTGGCACTATAAAATACGTGCACCCACAAGTGTGGCAGAATTGTCTAACTATATAGGGCACTGAAATGGGCACAGTGGCAGTGGGGTCAGTGGACACAGAGGCATTGGTGCGAGCTCTGTACACCATAGCTGAGATGAGATGTCAGGGGAGGTCCGTACACCATAGCTGAGATGAGAAGTCAGGTAAGGTCTGTACCCCATAGCTAGAATGGGAGGTCAGGTGAGGTCCCCCATAGCTAGGATGGGAGGTCATATGAGCTCTGTACCCCATAGCTAGGATGGGAGGTCACGTGAGCTCTGTACCCCATAGCTGGCATAGGAGGTCAGGTGAGCTCTGTACCCTATAGCTGGGATTGGAGGTTAGGTGAGGTTTGTACCCCACAGCTAGGATTGGAGGTCACGTGAGCTCTGTACCCCATTGCTGGCATAGGAGGTCAGGTGAGCTCTGTACCCTATAGCTGGGATTGGAGGTTGGGTGAGGTTTGTACCTCATAGCTAGGATTTAAGGTCAAGTCAATGGTGGATCTGGGGATAGGGCAACAAGGCAATTTTTGCAGGGGGATGCAGGGACATTTTCATGAAAACCTAAGAGACTCTCATCAGTGAGAAGCAGGCATGGACTCATGTGCTACCAGTGTGCCCAGAGACTGGCCCAGAGCTCCCTGACACCAAGGACCAGGATACGGGACCCAGTACCAGTCCTCCTATAGATAATGGTACTCTGCATTGCTGTATAATGTATTGCTGGGAGTTGTAGTGCTCTATAACTTATGGTATTACTCTGCATTGCTGTATAATGTATTTCTGAGATTTGTAGTCCTCTATAGCTGGTGCCATTTTGCATTGCTGTATAATGTATTGCTGAGATTTCTAGTCATTTACAGCTGATGGAATTATTCTGCATTGCTGTATAAAGTATTGCCGGAATTTGTAGTCCTCCATAGCTGACAGTATTCTGCATTGTTGTATAATGTATTTCTGGAATTTCTAGTCCTCTATAGCTGACAATATTATTCTGCATTGATAGAGAGTCTATGGTGGGCTCTGCAGGGTCACTCTTAGGTGGCCTATACAGGGTATCTGATATGTGCAGAGCCAATGGTGGGCTCTGCGGGTCTATAGTGTGTTCTGTAGGGTCACTCTCAGGTGGACTGTTCAGGGTCCCTGTAATGTGTGGGGTCCCAGGTGGGCTCTGCATGTTCTCCGGTGGGCTTGGCATGGTCTTGGGTTGGCCCTGCAGGGTCTCAGGTGGGCATGGGCTCTGCAGGGTCTCTGGTGGGCTGTGTGGGGTATCAGGTGGGCTTTGCGGGTCTCTTGTATGTGCTGGGTCTCAGGTGGGCTCTGCGAGATCTAAGGTGGGCTGTGTGGGGTCTATGATTGGCCTCTGCAGGGTCTCTGGGGGGCTGTGCCGGGTCTTTGGTGGGCTCTGCAGTAGTGAGCGGCGGAATGATCTGCTCTTCGACTCTGACGCCAGAGCCAGCAGGAGCAGAGCTGGAGAGACGGAGAAGGCATGGGAACGTGTTCTGGAGGTAGGTACTTTTTTTGGGTGGGGAAGGGGGCCCTTTTCAAAATTTTGGTATGGTGCCCTGTGATTTCTAGTTACGCTCCTAGTCACATAGTTGCAGCTGCGACTGGGCCCTAGCATTCTGCCACTTGTGGGGGCCCAGACAGAAGGAAGGGGGCCATGGTAACCGCCGACATTGCAGGTTACCGGGCCCACCTTCCTTCAGTCTGGGGCCCTCCATCCTTCACACTGTGCCAGGATTGTGTGTATCACAAAGCTCCACAGCAATAAAACATAGTAATGTGCACTCTAGATGACAGACCCATATTAATGGCAGTAATGAGATTCCATTCCTGCACACAAAAGTGTCAGGGTGGGTAAAAAAAAAGGTACAACTGCTGTTATAGATAACAAACAACTGTATGTATTAGTGCAGTATTCTGTTCTGTAAGCAGCACCTTATTTTCTGGCAGTGCCCCTCCCGAGACTGGAGTCTGGATCTGTCCCTGCTCCATACACCTACTCATGCTGTATAAGAAATGCCTTAATTTGGGTTGTAGGTAGTGTTTTGAATTCCACACCTACACCTATTGTTAAGTTTTATTCAAGACGCAACAAAGAATCTGTTATTAGGTAGCTCAGCCTGAGAGTTTTTCATCGTTGTATGTATCACCTTGATCTTTGAGTAAAGAAGTGTGGAGGAGGCATGCAAACACGTGTACCTAAATCTTATCAGGGAGAGAGGACTATCACTGTTAACCCCATTATTTAAAAATCAAGGAAAAAGGAGCCTTTACATATTTAACATAAATAACTTGCACAATGTAAACATACTTAACAAATAATGATCCGTAGCTGATTATCTATTACCTCCTTCAATGCATGTTTTATCAGCTGAACATGCTGCAAAACATAATTTGTAGTCAGTGCTGTCTACAGTGCTGTCTGAAGTCCTGATACCGATACTAGTATTGATATCAGGGCTGATACACGGCATTATCAGGAGTACTTGTACGCCTGAAAATGCCCCGATACTAAAGGCCGATACTGGCCCTTTAAATTTTTTAGGAACTTCGGCTGCCTGGGGGTCCTGAGCGTGCTGGGGTCCTCTGGCAGCTGTCTTCGATAGTGCCTGTCTGGCTGCACATTGCCTCCTCCTCCTTCCTAGCACAGGACAGCCCCACACTCACCAGCACAGCCCTGGAGCCCAGAACGAGCCCAGAACGAGCCCCACCCGTTCACCCCTAGAAAGCCCAGCAGATGTATGCAGAACCCTGGAGAGCCTGGCACCGGCCACAGAGCCCTGGGGAGACCCACACACAGCCCTGTCGAGGCCTGCATGACATCCCTGGTGAGACCTGCACAGCATCCCTGGGGAGATCTGCATGTAGCCCTGGTGAGACCTGCACGGCTTCCCTGGTGAGACCTGCACGGCATCCCTGGTGAGACCTGCACGGCATCCCTGGTGAGACCTGCACGGCATGCCTGGAGAGACCTGCACGGCATGCCTGGAGAGACCTGCACGGCATGCCTGGAGAGACCTGCACGGCATGCCTGGAGAGACCTGCATGGCATGCCTGGAGAGACCTGCACGGCATGCCTGGAGAGACCTGCACTTAGCCCTGGTGAGACCCAAACACAGCCCTGGTGAGACCCAAACAGAGCCCTGGTGAGACCCAAACAGAGCCCTGATGAGACCCAAACACAGCCTGAGACCCGAACACAGTCCTGGGGAGACATGCATGCGTCCCTAGTGAGACCCAAACAGAGCCCTGGTGAGACCTGCACGCATCCCTGCTGAGACCCAAACGCAGCCCTGGGAAGGTCTGCATGCATCCCTGCTGAGACCTGCACGCATCCCTGCTGAGACCTGCACGCATCCCTGGTGAGACCTGCACGCATCCCTGGTGAGAGCTGCATGCATCCCTAGTGAGACATAAATGCATCCCTGGGGAGATCTGCACGCATCCCTGGTAAGGCCCAAACGCATCCCTGGTAAGATCTGCATGAAGCCCTGGTGAGATCAGGGCTGCTTATAGATCTGAGATGTGAGAAAGTCACACATCAAGATGTTAAAAGTCATGCGACCTTACAGTAGTAGAGGTCGCACGGCTTCCACACACCTTACAATAATCGTACGATAATCGCGGGATTTCCCGCGATTATCGTACGATTATCGTAAGGCGTGTGGGCACCCTTATAAGGAAAGAAGCAGGGTCTGCATCCATTTAGAAAAAGTTAGCCCCAAAACTGAAATTCGTATTGCAGAGGGATGCATAAAATTTTACTTGTAACTTAGGGCCCATTCACACCACATCCAGATCATATCCAGACCAGACAAGATTGTTTCTGGACCCAAAATGCATCCTAATGTATCCCTATGCTATTTCTGGCCCCTGTTCACACCAGCACAGCACGTTCCAGACCAGACCAGATAAATACTCACAATAAAACACAATAAAAATGCATACAAACGCACTCTAATGCACCTGAAAGGCCATCTTAAGCTTTAAAAAAAAGTAAAAACGCGGTAAAACGCAATGAATAGCGTTCCAGATCTGGTCCAGATCTGGTCCGGAAAATGGTGTGAACCTGCCTTAAGTGCAGATGTCTGAGGGCTTTCCTGATCCTGATAGGTTTTTTGAGGTCTCACTATGCTGTCTGTCCCGAGTACAGATTCAGTTTTGCTTACTTTCTGTAGATGTTTACTTCACAATGACTTTTCAAGTCTTGCTTTTGGAAATTAACATAATCGATAAATGAGAATGGCACAAGGCTAGACTGTGTCCTACATATTATATTTCCTATTGTTTAATTGTTTATTCCATGGAAAGCATACTGAGGGGAATTTATCAAAAGTGGAGCAGACAGAATCTGGAGCAGTTCCCCATGGCAATCAATCAGCATCCACCTTTCATTTTCAAACCTTAACTGAACAAACCGAAGAGAGAAGCCATAGGACTTTGGGCATTGCAAAGAAAGCTCTAGCTCTAGAATGGAGTCACCTCTGTATTCACTCAGTAGAATCAGTTTTCTGAATGGAACCATATAAAATTATGTCAAAGGACTAGAGAGAAAGTGTTATAGCAGCAGAACTTTTTATGGCCATAACCCGAATACTGTTAGTCGTAGACTATTAGTGCTATCATAAAACAATTACATAATCCTAGTTGACTGCATATTTGTCGGTTTCTTTTTTTCAAAATTGGGGACTTTTTTCAGCAGGGGTTAATTCATGGACCCATATTAGAAAATTGTTATCGTACTGGCACCCAACAAATTATTACTAAAACTTTAGAAAAGCTAAAGACAATATAATACATTGCAGCTCTCTTTGCTGTTTCTGTAAACTTTAGTAAAACCAAGAAAAAAAATGATCTGTTATTACGTTTCCAACTAGCGTTTGGGCCTCATAAAATTGTCTGTGTAATTCCCTCCACCCCTAGCCGAGCATATCATAATGCTCTAGTTCTGCTTACTCTGCTATCAAACATATACTGTACATTGAAATATTTCACAGGTCTCGAGACGGTGGTATGTCATTGGTGGGGAAAATGTATTACGTTTTTATCCATAGACATGAACACTTTTTGTGATACATTAACCACATAGGTTTACAGGCTACTGTATATCTCAGAACAAGGTCATATATGAATTGAAACAAAGTTTAAATGTGTTATATCACTTGCCACGGACTTTGCACTTGGACAAACTAGGCTGTTTACTACACTATAGGTGGAAACTCATTACAAACATGTCTGCAACCCAGTTTGGGCCCTGACCTGTCAATGCTTTACAGTATATTGAAGGAGCAGACAAAATCTGGAGCAGCTCTGCATGGCAACCAATCAGCTTCTCTCTTTCATTTTTCAGCTAAACAAACTGAAGAGAGAAGCTGATTGGTTGCTGTACACAGCTGCTCCAGATTTTTTTCTGCTCCAGTTTTGATAAATTTCCCCCATTGTCTTTAGAAGCAAGTAGAGCTCAACAATGAAGTTAAGGGTGATTGGAAGATTTGACTTCGCTGTTCTTCCAAATCAGCCTCTATTAATGCCACTAAAAAGGTTCATTTGGATCAATGGTGATAGTGTATTTTTACCCAGTGAAACCAACTTGTACTATATCTATAGTATAGGGATGGAGGATGTTGAATCCATTATAATTTGTGTCTAAGGATTTGATTTCATTAGGGGCTGACTATCAGGTAATGTGTTTTTCCAAGGGGAAGAAGTTCATTTGAAATTTGGAAAGTTTTATAAAATGTTACTGCTGTCCACCCAGACTGAAAAAATCAAGCCTCACAATTTTCTCCTCTTTAAATGTTCTTTTTTTGTCCCAGTGCCGGAGGTACTGGAGTCCTTATTAATATTGACAGAGTGTCAGCACTTGTGGAAGAACTAACAGCGGACACTGTGCAAGTACGAGGCCTCGTTGATTCCGGGTGGTTTTTAGATAAGAGACATGCAAAATCTGATTGTATGGATGGCTCCTCGTGCGCATTAACTGATGCAATCAAGAAGGGTTTGAGGTAAGTGAGAAAAAGCTTTAAGTAAAATGCTTACAGTTTTCCTTCCACAAAGCAACACTATTCCTATTAAAGTTCCTATTGAATTTGGGAGTATTTTATATCTGACATCTTCACCACTTCAGCTATTTTTCCTGGACTAAGGAAGTATAAAAAAGAAACAACACGCAGTGAAAACTGTCAGACCAGCTAGTTTCATAGATTTTCCTTTCATTATGCTATGTGTATCTTCATTTTTTTCTTCAAAATAAGTGTGTTGCACTTATTTGTTCATAATTAGGAGTAAGGCCCCTTTCACATGGCGTTCCAATCAGGTGTGTCTGTAATTTTTTCAGGCGGACCTAATTGGAAGCTCAAAGTTTGCCGATGAGCCAGTGCATGTAAATGGACCTGTGCTCAATTACACCCAATTATGTCCAAGTCCATCTAGGTCTGAAAAAAAAATTGAACAGCGCTCTGTTTTGGCGGACCTGAAAAGGAGAGGTTGGAGGTAATCAGTTGTAAACAGACACCTGTCCACTTATATACCCTTACACCCAACATGGGTCCAGTTAGTTCATTGTTTTCCTCTATAGCAATAGGGTTGCCAAGTTTGGGGTCACAGCCTGAAACACTTCCTGCCATATGCTCCTCTTCTCCACCTTGTCACTGTATTACCAGCAGGAGGTGTCCCACAGGCCTGGTCTGACATGGACCAAATTAAAAATGTCTCATGAAAGACATCCCTGGCCATAATGGATGCAAAAAACATCCTATGCATGCTCCTATCTGTGCCCCAATTGAAGGTGGGCAAAAGTAAAAATGAATAAAAATTTTTGATCAAAAAACAGACATTATCTAAACAGATGTAAACTGATGACCTCGGTTTACATCAGTTTATATCTGTTCAGTTCTGTCGAGGCCTGAAGAAAGGCTTTTTCCAGACCTAGACTGACTTGGATGTCAGCTGATACAAATGCACTTGCCCATAGACATACATTGGATATCAGTCTGGATCCGTTGGAAAAACTGAAAGAGTGATCCAGACTGAATGTCCGTGTGAAAGGGGCCTTTGGGACTGGTGTAAACTTCATCATGAGGTGATTGTAGTCATAGGTGTGCACCTGTAGCAAAACAGGTGAGTCCTGTTTGTCATTGGCAAAGCTAGACATGCCGTCACCCGGGACAAAGACTTAGAGTTACCCCCCCCTTCCCGGGAGAAGTTCTCCATCCACACACCACTGCCTCCACCCCACACTTCTGGGCTCTCTTCTTCTTTTGTCACGGTGGCACCCCTCCTGATCCACCACAGAGATGAGGCTTCATATCGCCTCATTCTCCAGTGCTGCTTTATTAATTAAAGAGCCGCTTTTGGGCTTGATTCTATTTTCCCAGCAGTGCCCCTTCTAATCTGTCATGGAGGAGATACTTTTATGAAGTAATTTCAAGCCTCACCTCCATGGTGGATCAGGAGGGGCACCGCCGCATCAAAAGAATATAGCACAAAAGCGGGTCTAAAGATACTGATCCTCCATGGAGGTGAGGCTTAAAATTGCTTCATTCAAGCCTCTCCTCTGTGGCTCAGCTGGGCCTTTCTGAATGCTGCAGAGCAGAAGGAAGGCTTGAAATATCCTCATAAAGTGGCGCTCTTTTCATGCGCAGCGACGCCCCTCCTAGCTTCGGCCCTGCTGATCACTATACATGGAACTATACAAAGGGTGTAGATGATACTCAGAAAGGGTTTTCATAGGTGAGATCATATACAGTTCAGTAGTAAGGATTGAAGAGCTCAGTAGTAAATAACGCACAGTTTTGTAGTAAAGAACGCATCGCACAGTAGTAAAGAACGCAGCGCATGGTAGTAAAGAACGCAGCGCATGGTAGTAAAGAACGCAGAGCACAGAAGTAAAGAATGCAGAACCCGGTACAATACTTCCACACAACACTGGGCACCTAGAACATTATTTAAAGACAAAATCAATACAATCTTCAGCTTGACAATATTTATTTCGATAAAGAAAATATTTTTTCTCTCCATTGTCATTCTGTGTTTTCTTGAAATACAATTTTCTGTTAAATACTTCACTCACCACTTTGAGGCAGTCACAGGTCATTTGATGTGCTTTTCACCTGCTTAGTGTTGCTTGTGCACCCCAGGGGGCATTCACAAACTCCCTGCGCCCCAGCCCTTCCTCTCCAGCTCCTGCGTGCCTCCATCTGATTCAGGCTCCACCACTGGCTGCTACAGGGGCGGCCGCATAAAGGGAGCGGGCCCTCTCCTTCTCTGTGTGTGCATGGGCTGTGGCCTGAACAGTGGGAAGTGACATAACGCCCCCCTTAATGCAGCTCCCGGGGCACATGCCTCCTCTGCCCTCTTAGTTTCAGCCCTGCTACATGTGATACTTTTTTATTTGTACTAATAGTTCATTTTTCTGGACAAGCTTTTGAGAGATCTGCCCTCTTCCTAAAGCCAAATCAGTGGTGATACACAAAGATTTAAAGACTAAGTTTACCTTTAAAACCAGTTTTCATGTTACATTCATATTCAGGGTGAAACATGGTGACATATCATCATATGGACAGGACTGCAACCTATGCTGCTGACATAGTTCACTGCTCATGGGGAGGGGTGCAATTTGCCCATTTTCACATTAGGTGTTAAAGGACCTTATCTGGGCACTGTCTGCCTGCTTTCCTAAAATGAGGAATAAACCGTTCAAATTTTGGATCTGTGATGAGCGTGAGGTATGCAGATACCATCTATAGCCAGAAGGACCTACTGTGCTTCACACTGGTTCAGAAGAGGGTGTTGTGGTTCACTTGCATCCACCTCACCATAACCTGTCTGCTTATAATTTCTGATTGGTCCCTAAGCCCTATTCCACAGATGCCATGGTTTCCATATAATGCACCGATGATGGTCAAAAAGTCTGAAATAGATGTATACAATTTAAAGTAAATAACTTCTGTGCTGGAAACCAGGTGGAGGGCAAGTTTTATATTATATGTTATGTGCGTTTATACCATTTTATGGACCCATTTTTATGTCTTCCTTGAAGTGAGCAATACAATATTTTGTATGCACATACATATGGTACACATATAGGTGAAACTCGAATAATTAGAATATCGTGCAAAGATTATTTATTTCACTAATGCAACTTAAAAGGTGAAACTAATATATGAGATAGACTCATTACATGCAAAGCAAGATAATTCAAGCCGTGATTTGTCATAATTGTGATGATTATGGCTTACAGCTCATGAAAACCCCAAGAACCCCAAATCCACAACCTCAAAAAAGTAGAATATTACATGCAATCAATAAAACAAGGATTGTACATAGAACAATATCGGACCTCTGAAAAGTACAAGCATGCATATGTACTCAGTACTTGGTTTGGGCCCCTTTTGCAGCACTTACTGCCTTTACTTTTGCACGATATTCTAATTATTCGAGTTTCACCTGTACTGTGGTTTCCATTAATTATACTATATAAACAAGGAATGGGGTGTTGAGTCCAAATGCAGGTTTTGTTTTACATATACAAATAAAAAAGTAACACATACAGTAGTCAACTGTAGTAAAAACTCCAGAAACCTTTCCAGCCTCATTCAAACATGTTTTCAGTTTAATCAGGAAATGTATTGCTGCCTATAAATATTGTGCTCTTGTAACACCATGTACATGCAGTATTAGCTCCTCTAGGCTTACCTTAAAACAGACACAATTCAATTGGGCCGTTTGAGCTGATTTATGCCAAAACTGTATTTTAACCCCTAAGTGACACAGCTTCAAACATTTTTTTCATTCCTGAGGACCGGAGCAATTTTTCTATTTTTGCTATATGTTTAATATAAAACTAGCTCAGTCATGAAGGGGTTAAAGGACAAAATGGACTTTAATTTGATGTGACATGTGCATATATAAATTCTTATATTTTTATAAAAAATAAAAAAATGCAAAAGAAAAAAAACAAATTCTTCACAGTTTTGGCAATAATTAGTGTAGTAACAGAAAGTAATTCATAATATATTATTTTCTTTTATTTGTCCTGATTTATAGGGTATATATTATATCTGGGATTTCAGTTTATTTTGGGAATTATAGGTCACAAAATACAAGGAGTGAAATACAACTTTAGTGTGGAACAATGTTAGAATGTGGTATGTTTGTCTCCTATCCTTAATAGCCTCCCCGGCACTATATTTTCTTATAATTTATTTTATTAAACTTATTTTTTTGAACTTCTTGACTTTTTAAAATTTTGTAAAACGTTTAAAAACTTTATTTGTTTTAAACTAGGGGGCACTAAGGGTTTATTTTTTTATTTTATTTACAGGGGCTTTGATGCATAGTATCTCTGAGTAGAATACAGTATTCATCAATGCCGGCTCGCAGATTCACAACACAGTGAGCCAGCTCTGTGAGTGTCACAGTGGTCAGTTATGGCTGTGATCACAGGACTGTGACCACCTAATCTGCTGTTGAGGGTCTGCACGAGTGACCCATCAACAGGAGTAACTCAATGAGCGCTGGTTCCTTCACGTACCAGCTCTTATTGTACTGCATGAGGTGATTATCCCGTCACCGGTCGTTAACGAACTGAATGATCATGATGGGATCATCGGTCGCGAAGGGGTTGATCTTAATCTGTCACTGTTTACTATTTTGTCATCTGCAGGCTTTGGAATGGAGTACTTCCAGATAAATGCAGACAACAATTTAAGAGAGGGGATGAGTGGCAGTGCTTCTATGGTCCCAAATCATTCATATCGATGAGATGTAAGTTCCACTAGTTTTCTTGAAGCTAATACAGACCACGAACGTTTCACTTATAAATTTGCCTTAGTACATACTTAGCAACTATCCCACACAGGCCGCAAAGGCCATGGGTTATCAAAAGTGGGCATGACATTGACAAAAATTATGGGAGGAAGTCTGGGTGGATAGGTGGTAGGTAGTTGTTCAAGTACATGAGGACTGATTCATTGTTATGAAACGTACCAGATAGAATGTACTTGTGTGCTTTCAGAAATAATGTATGCAAACGGATGTGCTTTTATGCCTTTAGCATTACCAGTTATCCTTTTTTTTTTACCTGACAAGAAGACCTGATGGATGGTCTCCATGCATGGGCTGGATGCATGGTGGCTGCTTGTTTCCTGATGGAAAGAGAGACAGAGAGTGAGAGACAACCATCAATCTAATTCATGTCAACGCAGACCCAACGTAATCTTACCTTAATACTAGGCTAATGATTTACACAAACACACCAATTTTTTCCCTGTCTGCACCAAAATGTAACATTTACCCTGTTCTGGTGCAGAAACACACATTTAGTATGCATTGCATTGAGTTAACCTATTCATTTTGAAAAGGCTGCCAACACACCCCAGCATGGCAAAAACCACAACCCTTTGTTCAGGAATGCAACAGAAGCACATTAGCGTGCATTGCCTTAGCCAATTGGGCTGCTGTTCGTGAATGAATGGCGCCCTGGTACACTTTTGCAGTAATGCACATGTTACCACAAGGGAACAGTGTGAACTAGTCGTAAAAGGGTAAAAAGCTCTCCTAAATCAAATGAAAGCTTCCACTTTGAGCTTTTCCCGAGTCTATCTGTAATTTAAGAACACATAATATTGTGTGGCCCTCTGGAACTATCAGGGGCCACACTTGAAGTCCTCTATATTTGCCAAGTTGACATCCACTGCTCTGGTATCTTTGGTAAGTTTGAAGAGATGTAGACTCAACATTATCCCCATTTGGCAGGGTGGGAAGCACCTGGATGCTAAATCCCTTTAACTTGCCAAACATTAAGCCTCTAAACTATATTGATAAATGTATTTTAAAACAGCTACACTGTTAGATAGATAGATAGATAGATAGATAGATAGATAGATAGATAGATAGATAGATAGATAGATAGATAGATAGTGTTGTCTAGTATATTTATTTGTGCTTCTACTACCTAGATACTTTCCAGAAGATAATATACACTTGTAAACAACTAATCAATATATTGTTAAGGATCCTGACACATTGTTATTGGACCTTTTGTTTCTTTTCCATTATCACTGTGCTTCAGTCAATGCTCTAACTGTCTTTCAGCCCCTATCTTTGTGGTTCAGTGGCTTTATGATGTGGAACAGCTAAGAATAGAAAACATCCAACCTGATTTCCAATTCATGACAGCAAATCAGTGGAATAGCATACAGATCATTGGGCGAGAGCTAAAGAAGTCGCTGCGTGAAGTCCCGTAAGAGATAAGCCATTTCCATTTTGATAGTTGATGGTGAATTTTTCTAGGAATTACCTTTTGCATTCCTGATGGTTATTGGTCTGTGTTAGAGCAAGTCTAGCACAAATATTTACAAAATAATAATAATTTTTTCCGCAAAAGTGAAAAACTAATAAGGAGTTTCTCAACTAAAAAATTATTTTAAAGTCATTTGACTATTCAGTCCTCAAGACAACCACTCTGCTAAGTCCAGTGCAATTGTATGGTAATAGAAAATACTGAATTCAATTTTACCCCTTTTATTTAACTATTACTATATGTACATTTGTGTTATAGTATTGTAATTAGACATGTGCACCGGTAAATAATTCAGTTAGTTTAGTTTCTGTTCATGAAGTAAATTATTTTGTTTCGTCATATCTGTTACATTAGAGTGATTCGTGTTCAGAATGATTTGTTATTTCGGCAAAATTAGTTATTAATTATGCCAAATTAATTTGTAATTCTGGATGGTCGGTTGTTCGTTATTACATACAATTCATTATTTTGGAAGACTGGCTATATATCAACCTTTAACAAAAAGCCCAAACTATCACATCATGACATCTGAATGAAACGAATGAATCCGAAATTACCATAAGGCATTTGTGTTTTGTGTTTTATGAAATGCATTAAAGAACTAACTACACATTTTATCATTAAAGTAAAACCCCAATTCCCAAAAAGTTGGGACGCTGTGTAAAATCTACATAAAAACAGAATGCGATGATTTGCAAATCTCATAAACCCATATTTTATTCACAATAGAAAATAGAAAACATATCAAATGTTTAAACTAAGAATACCTTAAGAAAAAATAAGGTAACTTGTCTTAAAAAAGTTGGGACATGGGCATGTTTTCTATGGTGTAGCATCCCCTCTTCTTTTAACAATACTGTGTAAATGTCTGGAAACTGAGGAGACCAGTTGCTTGAGTTTTGGGAGAGGAATGTTGTCCCATTCTTGCCTGATACAGGATTCTAACTGCTCAAATGTCCTGGGTCTTCTTTGTCGTATTTTTTGTTTGAAGCTGTGCCAAATATTTTCAGTTGGTGAAAGGTCTGGACTGCAGACAGGCCAGTTTAGCATCCGGACTCTTCTACTATGAAGCCATGCTGTTGTTGCAGTATGCGGTTTAGCATTGTCCTGCTAAATATGCAACGACTTCCCTGAAAAATACATCATCTGGATGGGAGCATATGCTGCTCTAAAACCTGTATATATCTTTCAGTATTGATGGTGCCTTTTCATACGCACTAATGAACACCCATGCCACGATGCAGGCTTTTAACTGAGCGCTGAAAGCAAGCTGGAAAGTCCTTCTCCTCTTTAGTTTGGAGGACGCAGCACCTAGAGTTGACAAAAAGAATGTCAAATTTCTATTCACCTGACCGCAGAACAGATTTCCACTTTGCGACAGACCAGTTTAAATGAGCTTTGACCCAGAGAATATGGAGGCATTTCTGAATAATGTTCAGATATGGCTTCTTCTTTGCGTGATGGAGCTTTAACTGGCATTTTTGGATGGCACGGCAAACTCTGTTCACAGACAGTGATTTTTGTGTATTCCTGAGCCCATGCAGTGATGTCCATCCCAGAATTATGCCTGTTTTTAATGCAGTGCCGTCTGTGGGCCCGAAGATCACGGGCATCCAATATTACATTTCGACCTTGTCCCTTACACACAGAGATTTCTCCAGATTCTTTTGGTGATATTATGTACTGTAGATGATGATACATTTAAAGTCTTTGCAATTTTATGTTGCGGAACATTATTCTGAAATTGTTCCACAATTTTTCGATGCAGCTTTTCATAGATTGGTGAACCTCTGCCCATCTTTACTTCTGAGACGCTCTGACTCTCTAAAGGTGCCCACACACCTTGCGATAATCGTACAATAATTGCGGAAAATCCCGCGATCGTACGATTATCGCAAGGTGCAACGTGGGCACACACCTTACAACCATCACATATGGCGATGGTTATAAGGTGTGTGCCCAGCATAAGATGCTCTTTTTATACCCAATCATGTTACTGACCTGTTGCCAATTAACCTAATTAGTTGCAAAATATTCTGCCAGCTCTTCCTTGTTAGAACTACCTACTTTGCCAGCATTTTGTTGCCCTATCCCAACTTTTTTGAGATGTGTTGCTGCCATCAGTTTCAAAATTACCTTATTTTTTTCTTAAAATGGTACATTTTCTCAGTTTAAACATTCAATGTGTTTTCTATTTTCTTTTGTGAATAAAATATAGGCTTATGAGCTTTGCAAATCATTGCATTCTGTTTTTATGTAGATTTTACAGTGTCCAAACTTTTTTGAAATTGTAGTAATAAGCCCCTTATTGTTCAATTTGTGATGGAAGTGATGACACAGTTATAACTTCTGCTTTACAAAGAATCTGCTATAATGGTGCCAGAAATGTAAAGAAAACCTGTCATTACAGAAATATAGCAACTGACATTGCTGATCTGTTCTTCTAAAAATGTCGGCTGTTTGTTCCCCGTTGGTGACTCCGAAAGAGTTGCAGTTAGAGACTGCAAAGGCAACTAAGATTTTCAGAAGAAGGTCAACAATGGCAGCCCCTTAAATATCTTCATACAGGTTCCAATAAATAGCAGGCATCCAAATGGCCAATTGTTCAGTCTCTTAAACAGCATTGGCAGCCTTAATGTAAAGCGGAAGAAGCAGATGCTGCTCTATAATACTATCATCATGCTTCACATGGTCATAGTTGCAATTACCGTACTTTAAAATGCTTTCAGCTCCTGATTATTTGATTTAATAATTTAAAAGTAATTTATGTTTTGAAAGCTGCAGGATATTTTTATTAAAGTGAAACTCCATAAACCTTTTTTTTTTTTACTTTTGCTGTCTACCAATAAGTTACCTCTAATGATGGTACAGTAAAAAATCTTAGTTTAATTCATTCTGGATTCTGCTATCGGCACCAATCTTCTGGAATTTACTGAGAGCTGTGGGTCCTGTACAGTGACAGATTGTGCCGTTTACCCTTCCTTTCCTCTCCTCTTGTCCATTCACAAAACTTCTTGTATCCTTTTTCAGAATACAAGGCATTCTGTGAATGAACAGAGGGAGGTCCTGTCATTTACCTGCCCCTCCTCTACCATTGCCCATTCACAGAACACCTTGTATTCTGCGAACAGAATACAAGGTGTTTTGTAACTGGACAAGAAAAGAGGAAAGCATGGGTAAATAACAGGATCATTCACTGCACAATACCTGCAGCTCTGAGGGATGAATGAAACGAAGATTATTACTTCGTGCAGCAGCCATCCACACCTAGGAGAACCACCATTAGAGGTAATCTATTTGTACCCAGCACAAATAAAGGGGAAAAAAAGTTTTTTTCCCTGAATTGTTTCTTTTCTAAATCCATCAATGTTAATATAACCAATAGTTTCATTTTGATGTTATACAGTATTATAACTCAGCAGTACAAGTTGAAGAATACACCTTTAATAAACAAGTTTTCGTTATCTTCGTTAACAGGGCAGTATTTGCTCCAGCCTGCTTCTCCCACACACTTGTTACAGAAAGGTAAGAAGAATGCAGACATTCCAACTGCTCTGCTTAACAGCTGGCTTATCTTGGAGAATCCTGTTTTGTCTTAAAGGCTTCTAATAGCTAATGTATTTATTTTTTAAACCTAACGCTAGTCAAAACCTTTTAGCTTTAATTAGAAGGGGGAACAAAGTAGAATTATTGCTAAGTTTTAATTACTTTGACTCCCTTGAGAAGATCTCCCTTATCTTTTTTTTTATCCCGTGACACCAGGACAAAAAGAAGGTCACTGGAATAGAAAGCACAGACAGCAATAAAAAATAAAAAAAACGACCGTTTTTACCCCCTTCCAAGTCAAAAAATGTTATTGCTCTATTGTAGTTTCTTGTTGTCTCTGTCCCAATTTGAGAAGTTTTCCTTCACTTTTAATGCTTCTAACCCTTGATCACTTGAGGAGGATGTGTGTTGAAACTTAATGGAAGCAATGAAAATCAGAAGTTATACCCCTCTCCATGCTTAAAAAAAAATTGGGCTGTCTTTAAATTAAAACTCTAGCTTTGCTAATGACTATACTCCCAAATTCTACTATATATAGTTCAATTACTTTTAAAATGTTTTTCCTTATTTCTACTTGCTTTTGTCCTTCTCCGAAGGACGGGTGGACATTTTCAGAATGACATGTTCTGCATGGATAATATAGTCAGTGTAGAGATTACCATTTAATGTAGAGAACAACAAGTTTGTGCTCAGGGAGCAAGATTCCAGTGCTGCAATTGGGCTTTAAATCTGCTCAAACACCATAAGAAGCAAGTGGCTGGTGCTGCATTTCAGCATGCAATTACAACTGAAATATATCAATTTTAAATTTAAACACACCATTTAATACATGGGTTCCCTAATTTTATTCAGGTGTATTAAACAGTAAAATTGTTTATTTAACAGCAACTGGCTGGATTTCCAAGTAAAGGGTGTAAACTTAGCTCGAGCTCTGCAATGCTGGGAGAAAAGCCTACAGGAGCGAAGGAATCAAAAGACTGTCATGCGTGGATGTCCCTTTCATTTAATAGATAACTGTCATTGGCCTCATTGCAATCCCACATGTCCAGCTCTTCATGACCCGGTCACTGGCCAAGAAGTTACATTATTGCAAATGTTTCTCAGGCTGAACCTTGAAAACCAGAAGAGAGGTCAGGAGCCCAAAGGAGATCTAAACCAGCTGATGGCCATGCTAAGAAATGGTGGTTAATCATAACTTTATGACATTTTATTATATATTATTTATGATGGCTAGTCCTTACTAGCGGTGAAACGGAACAGTTTATTTAAAGAAGAACTCCAGAAAATTAAATATTTGCCCTTGCAGTGGGGCTACCCCAGCATTGCAAGGGTTAGCTGCTCATTTTGGTCTAGGAGCTAAAATAAAGAAAATATATTCACCTGATTCTCAGTACTGCGGCTGTGACCGATCATCTTTCCCCCTCCATTCTGGCAGTGAAATGTCCCTCGGTGTCCTTGGGGGAGAAGAGGCTCCGGGGACCAGACAAGCAGCCAAGTGGGACCGAAGATCGGGTGAATATATATTCTTTTTTTTAGCCCCTAGACCAAAAGGAGCAATTAACCCTTGCAGTGTGGCGTAGCCCCACTGTAAGGGTTACTTTTTAGATTCCTTTAAGGTCTTCTTGAAGATACATCTGGCTGAAGAATGCTTGAAGATGGAATGATTTTACCTACACAATAAGATCTATTATTTATGTGATTTACAAGTTTTGCCAAACATGTACTAAGTTTGGGCACATGTTTGGTTATGTGCAAACACCAACAATATGTAACTTGATTCAAACTTGAACTAACATCTCAAAGTTAATGTTACATGTTTCAAAGGCTCTATGAATTTTGCAAATCCTTTGGATTATTCTTTATTGTTTGTTAAATAAAAAGCATATCGTGCATGATGAACACTTTTTGATGTAATACTCCATCTGTCCATTCTCCAAACCCTTCATCCTCTTGTGAATTACCATGCTAGTTTATATTATATCAACCTATATATAAAATAAAAGTTCCTACTTAGACAATACAATTTGCAAATATAACTCTGTCTTCTGTGGACTGGCAAATACTGTATTTTATTCATATGCAATTCTTTTTTAGTGCAGCTCTATTATTACCCTTTTCATGACAGGGGCTGATTAAACAAGGATTGCTGCGGGATAAAAAGGGAAGATCGACTGATTCCAGTCTTTAAAATTGGCTTAGCAGGCTGCACTGGTAGTGGTTCTGCCACTATACTTGTCCTAGATAAACATTTCTGGTATATTTGCACTGTAATTTATTTAAAAAAAAAAAAATTCAATTGGCATCACAAACAGCATCAGATTATGCAGGAATCTAAAAGATAACGTAGATCATATTTTTGGAATGCAAAGCTGTTCTGGATTAATTTAGCTGATACAGTTTATCTGTATGCATATGTTGCCATATTTCTTTGATGAGATCATTATTATCTGCAAGATTTTCCAGAGTTCAGTAAAATTCCTTTTTGAAAGATTACATTTAGTATAACACCTTACAGATTTCCATCTCAAGGCCATCTCAGTTCAGAACTATTTGAGATTTGCATTGTTGCTGGCAAGTTAAATCAAATGGTTGCTCTGAATCAATAAAGACATGCATGTACAAACTTTAAGAAATAAGGCTCATTGTGTTTTCATTTCTAGCAAGTAATGTACCTGATTTATAAAAATGAAACTCCACATTTGTTGAGAAAACACAATCACCTCTAGTAAAATTACTAAATATAAATAAAGAAGAAAAAAGAACTACATAAAAATGCATTACCAATACACTACACATTCATTTTACTTACATTTTAATAAGGCAAGCACCCTCTGACATGATAAAATGCTCACACAAACCAATGCAAATAAGTGCATATAATGCACCAAAAATATATGGAAAATCGCATATATTTTCAAATGCAAAAGTGTAAGCCAGACCTTTAGAGTTAAACCTTAAAAACACATTTAAGCACCTTAACTATTAACAAAAAAGTATCTTATTTGTGTATCACTCAGCTGTAGATCCTCAAATCATCTCTGAATTGGTGCTGACACTGTCCTTCCTTCTAAAGGTTGGCTTCTTTTATTCCCCATGGTCCCTGTGCGTGTTGTAAAGTAGACACAGCTCCGAGCTCGCTCCCCTGATGAACTATAATATCAAAACAAATTAGTAAGCTAAATGTGAGAGTGTAGTCTATGATGGGAGTAAGCTCACACTCCTAGACACACAGGGAACAACATAAAGGCAAGGTCCACTTAAAAAAAATGCACATATATTCATTAGAAAAAAAATGGTGTTTATTATTTTCTTGCATTTGAACCAGTAAAACATTGCAACCGCAATCAGATCAAGGGTGCAATGCTCTGGCTCCTGCAGATTCTTCCTCCAGTCCCTGTCCATACCGAGGAACAGACTTTCAGTTACAGGGACAGGAGGACGTATGAATGGACTACAAGTCCAGCCTGCGGGGGGCAGGACCCCACGAATCCGGCAAGTGGATAAGGTGGAGGGGAGGAGGACTGGGGATGTGACCCATGTTTCATGTTATACCATGTTATATGAAACATGGTATTAAAGGTAAAGAGCCTTTAACATGACTCCATGTTGTGGGTAATTAACCTCCGTGCAGTTTGATGATTCTGATCCACTGTAACATTCATCTGAGCACTGACAGCCTCAATAAAAATATAGTATTTGGCCCAATCTATGAATTTTCACATGAAGTTTTCTTTTGTGTGTGACAACTGCCCATTAGCATTCATTATAATTATTTTTATATCCAATTCTTCTTCCTGATGATTGTGATATTGCTTAGTCTGCTCATGTATAATCCAGTGGTATAGTAGAAGTACGGTAAGGTGGTTATATATGAACATGCAGACAGAAGAATGATTTTCCATTGCCTTCTCCCACTGTGAGCTGGTAAACAATAAGTTATTGCTGTAGGGCCAGATAGGAAAACATCTGCTCTGCTTGTTAGAGATGATGAATGGCTTTAATGGAAACAAACTCATTGTAAATAATGGTTATAGTAGCCTCATTTATCACTTCTAGGAGAACAGGCTTGTTTTTTTTACGTTTACTTTCATCGTTCTTGCTTGAAAACAGCAAACCCACCATTAAACAAAAAAAGGAGAAACTTTCTTAAGAGGCAAGTGAGCCACAATATGAAAATTGATTTAGGATTTCCAGCCAACTCAGAAAAGCTAATAGCTTTAATGCCAACTGTATACAGGTAAAATGTTAAATTGTTCTATGCAGTTAGATCTTATTTCTGCTAGTTTTGATACATTACATTACAGTAGCATAGCGTCAGTGCTGGTAGTTTTTGGCGTAGAGATTTCATCCAGGGAGCAATGCCTTGTCCTAATGCCTCCATCACACTAACCCTCTCTCTAACCATAAAATGAATTCATCCTGTAACTCTAACCCTCCACATAACCCTAAAATTAACCCTCACAGCAACCCTCCATGTATCCCTAACACTAACCCTCCACATAACCCTAACAATAACCAATAACACTAACCGCCCTCCTCACCATCTTGTCTTGAATTGTATTGTGATTGTAATGTCTTCCTTATAGTGTAAAGCCCTGCATCCCTAAAACTCAGCTTGGCACTAATCCTTCACATGATGCATACTTAAACTCGGTGTGCTGCTTATCTGACTGCCACTGTAACACCCAGGGTACCTATAAGGCTGTATAGAAAGCTTAGAGCTCTGTGCTGAGTGACAAGGGCTGCTCCCTGTGCTTGTCATAAATTAGCTATTTCAAGGTAACCCCAGAGTATTTTTCAACATCTTTGGGCTACCCAACGTTACTCAGCATTTGCTACAGTAAAGCTTAAATAATAAGTATGATGCACAGCTTAAAGTGGTACCATCTGAATATAGAGAATAACCAGTACGCCACAGGTTGCAGTTTAGTGCTTTACTTAAGTTCCATACAAGAGCAACATTTCAGAGACATGGGGGTCCTGTTTCTCAAGATGTTCTGTCTGTTATCTTGAGAAAGGGGGATCCCAATATCTCCAAAACATGCACTGTACTCAGAAATATAAATCTGACAGGGGTTTGGGCTAGCAACACTGTTTCCTCAAAATTTCTGGTCCCCTGGCTACTCCAGAACTGCTTTGGAGGCAAAGAAGACGGAGTAGAGATGTAGGAGATTGGGGGACACTCATTCCCCAATCTCCATCCCTGATAATGAAATCAGAAGTGCTCTGCAGTTACAGCCATTGTACTGGAAAACCTTATATCTAAGACATATGCACTTAACTATATAGTGCTGGCATATGTATTAACATCTACACATGTTTTGAGTCCTTGTATTCAGCATAAATAGCAGAAAATAATTTTGTGAAAATATTTGGAATAGTATTAATTACAGGCATTCCTTGGGACATGATGGGGTTACGTTCTGATAAACCCATTGTAAAGCGATCATATCACAAACTGAGGAGTTGTATAAACATGAAATATTCAACACTTTATGATCATATACAGTTGCCCTTTGTCCATCTGTAGGTTAAGTGTTTTAGCCAAGTTTAAGGTAGGCTAAGCTATGATAATTACAATAGTGTGTATATACAGTATATATACAGTATATATCTATATACACTGTATATAGATACTATACTGTATATCTCATAGCTTAGCCTACCTTAAACCTGGCTAAAACACTTACGTTAACCTACAGATGGACAAAAGCCTACTGTATTTGGTAATAAAATGTTAAATATCTTGTGTAATTTATTGAATAACGTATTGAAAAAAAAAAACAAGACAAAATGGTTATACAGTAGAGTACTGTATTGATAATTACCATTACCAACGTATGCATGTGAAAGCACACTTGGACTGAAGAATGTTTGAAGAATATACAGTAGTAAATGTAATTGCTGGATGATGATGATGAGGATGATGTGCTATAGCGATGGGGTCTTGATGAGTGTATGTATGCTCTGGCATACTCTTCCAGAACCAGCTGGTTTCATCGACATTAAATATTTGCTCAGGCAAATAATTTTCTTCCACAATTATCTGTTGCAGCTCTTCCTTAAACACTTCGGCTCCTTCATAAAAATCACTTGCTGCTTCACCGCTGACCTTCACATTATGAAAATTATGACGCCTTTTCAAGCGTTGGAACCACCCATGACTTGCTGTACACTGCTGCGTCTGCGTATATGTAGGATCATCAGCACGTTCTTTAAAGGTTTCAAAAAGACTTCTTGCCTTAGCCTGATTTGTGAGTAGACTAATCGGCATACGCTTCTGAATCTGGTCTTCCATCCATGTAACAAGTCATTTTTCCATCTCATTGATTGGTCCAGCTCTTTGTTTTGAGAAGACAGTGGATTTTATTGATAAGATCTCGTAGCATCACTAATCCATTTCTTATCCTTTATGATGGTTGAGATTTTCGATTGCGAGAGTCCAAGGTCCCTTGCAATAGCCATTACAGGCATGCCACCTTCATGTTTTGAGACAATCTTAAGTTTCTCCTAAAGAGTAATTGCTCTCCTCTTCTTATTCTCACCAGCAGCAGGAGACACAGATGGGCGTTTTATAGACATGATGCAAACACCAAAAGCATGTACAGTACTGTTCAAGTATCCCCCAAAACAAAATGTTGCAACACAGTGCAGTGCCGTATCTGTTGTGCTGTACAGTATACTGGTCATTAGTGACCGTGTGACAGACTGTGGGTCCTGTGGGGGTCCTGCTGCTCTACTTGACTCCCAACGTGCCTGTAGCAGCATGGAACATAAGCATTTTGGCTGTATACACTAGAGACCGCATGACAGACTGAGGACCCTGTGAGGGCCCTGCCGCTGCTATGATATACGATCGATTGTGAAGTCGAACAATCGTAAACTGAACCATCGTAACCCGAGGAGCATTTCTATACAAAATATGTTAGCCCAAACCGTATCTCTTCAAGGTATTTTTGAAAGCAAATTAGCAAATGAAGGCCCAATATGTGGTTTATAAACAGTGTAAAAATAATTTTTGGTGAGCAATGTAGTGAAAACGTTATCGTGGAGTAAAACGATGCATACTAAAACTTCAAAATTTGGCTTGGTCGTGAAGGTTTTGATTACCCGAGGGCTTGGTTAATGGAAATAAAGCCATAGCGTGTAGGGATTTGGTAATGCTGACTTGTGCCCTATTTTTCCGCATGCTGTGTGAATTTTCTTGATACAGTGTGTTCACTTTAATTCAGTAGCTGTTTTGTGAAATTGATAATGATTTATTCGTGAATGACACTATGGGGTTGATTTACTAACCTTATAAACACACAACGAACATGTATACACCTCTGTAGTGTGTTCCCTCCCAGCATGATCTATGGGTGGAATCTAAACACCTTTGTAGTGTGTACATACCCAGCAGGTGTGTTGTGCAAAGCCCTGCATGAATTTGCAAGGTGTTGTTGTGTAAATTAGCTCTATGTTGTGTTGCTTGCGTTGATGAATGCAGGAATGTAAATGCATGAGCTAACCATTTTTGTCTAAACAGTGAAGCAGCATTATATATGCATCATGTGCATGATTTTTCCATATATGGCATTAGTGGAAATATGCTTTTAGAGACTTTTTGGTTGATAAATACGTTTTGCTGTGTAAAAATCACACGCACCTAGTGCGTGTGTTTAGGTTAGTAAATCACCCCCTAAGTGTGTATGCTTGGGGAATCATTCTTAATATTGTGAACACGCTGTATTTAATCAAGTCTTTTATCATTTGTTTTCTAAATAGAAAATGTGGCTCATCATAATGTAATCCCATTTCCTTGACATGTGAAGTGATGCCTCATGGATGCTCACATAGGATTAATAATACAATTATACTACATTTCAAGGAAATTGCCTCATTAACTGTCCAACTCCTTATGTATATCCTAAAACCTAAGTTACAATATTAAAATTGATTTTTCCAATTCTAAGACATAATGGATTAGGAGGTTTGGCTTATGGATAGACTGATTATGGCTTACTGATTGATGCTACACAAGATCAAGCCATTTCAAAAGCCAACTTCATCACTTCCTTGGAAGTCATCTCCTGAGGGCAGTAATGTAGGTCTCTAGGTAAAAAGAATCTGAAACTTAATGTGTGTCACAGTGTAATAATTATCTTTCTTTTTGTGAACAGCATTCACTCTTAAAGGGTTTTTAAACCCTCCATTTTTTTGCATATATCTACTGCTAGCAAGCAGTAGATATATGCAAAAAGTATTTTTTTTAAACCGCTTCAAAAGCGGTTTACACTTACCCCTGTCATCACTGCGCGCTCCCGTTCCGAAAATCCGAAACTGCTCGGGCCGCAAAGCATCTTGGGGCGGGCGCATGCGCAGTTCGGATTTTTGGCCAGGAGACTAGGAGAGATGCAAGGTAAGTCGCGTGCACCCGCATGCAGACACCATGGGACAGGAAGTGCCAGCAAGGACAGAGGAGTCAGCGCTGGATCGGAGACCCGCAGCAGTGCTGGAGAGAAGGCTGAAAAGGACATTAAAGAAGAGGAAGATCGGATTAAGAGACATCATTTAAGGTAAGTGGTTTCATTAACATTGGGGGGGGGGGGACTTTAATGTTAAAGTTAGGGGCCACATAGAGGATTTTATTATTTTCTGGATGATTTAACCACTTGTCACTTAACTCATCTGCAACACACTGAAATAACTGTGATGATATTAAGATGATTGTAAATAAATGGTTAACTTTCTAAGTTTCAAGAAATTAAAGTTGGCCATGTGACCCTTGACTTAGCTGCCCTATAGAAATTTGACAACTTTTAAAGCCATACTCCAGGAAAAATGATAGTTTACACAGTGCCCTGGGTGTGTAAATTATCATTAAAAATCTGGGTGTTATGTGCCGAGGGGTGCTGCTAAGTAGAAAAATCGTACCTTGCAGCATGCTGTCCCCTGCACATAATGCCGAACTGCTGGGCGTTCATAGGAGGGAAAGCTACAAGGCAATATAGAGCTCCAGTCGCATCACCTGTCTCTCCTCAGTATTGTCCATTCACTATTTTCAAAGAATATAAGGCATTCTTTGATTGAAGGAGGGAAGGAGGGGCAGGGATGCAATATGATCTCTTTTTTTTTTAGCCTTTTCTTCTTTATTTTCACCCGGTGATCCTGCTTGTAACGCACTTCCTGCCTATGGAGGAGCAGCATTGGAGAATACTGTACACCATATGCATGCAAACAGAAACAAATGGATTTGGTTCCAACTTCCAAATGAGGGACAGTTCTTCCAAATAAAGGACAATTTGGAAGTATGTGTAAACCCTTTCCTGTTTTTAATCCTGTTTTGTGACATGGGCACTTCTTTAGGCTGTGTTATTTTTGTTGCAAGGTATCGGTCCAGTAGTTGACTTAATCCCTAACATTAAAGGAGAACTATGAGGTGAGTGCTTTTCACTCACCTCATAGTTCTAGCCGACCTGTGACAATGAAACTGTCACAGGTCGGCTCAGTAGATCGGGAGGTGAGCGAACAGATACCGGCGTTCGCTCACCTCTCGATCCTGTCACAGCTCTCTACCGTGACAGGGGGAGGGGCTGGATTCCCCCCTCCCCGCTCCGATCCGCCAGCGCTGACTGGCGGATCAGACGGGGGTGGGGGCGGGTACAGCTGGCTCTGCCTCTAGATAGGTAGAGCCAGCTGTCACTCACGCAGCTGGGCGGATCCAGACATAATTGTCGTGATCCGCTTCAGCTGCGGCATCTCAGTATACCACAAGCAGTCGCTCGCGGTATACTGAGTTTTGGGTGACAGGAGGACGCTAGTTTGTGTCCTCCCGTTACCCTAAGGAGAACTATGGTGAAAAGCCCTAAACCCATAGTTCTCCTTTAAACACCTAAAAAACTTTCTCCGTGAGAAAGATACAGAGAAATTGTTTACTGAAGTGTCTTCAGAAACCAACAGTTCTAAAAATGTCAATCTTCTGGTCCTCCTGCTGAAGTCTAACTCACTATAGTACACAGTAGTGACATAAGTCAGTGTTTCTCAACCTTTTTTCAGTCACGTCACTTTTTAAAGGATGCAAAATCTCATGGCACCACAGTCTAAAATGTAAATATAAAAAAGTAAAAAAACAACGTTAGGTCCCCCTAATATCATTGTCAAGTTATCCTAGACATGGGTCTTGAGTTCCCTCTTTCAGCTCTCCTTTAGCAAAAATCTGAAGTCACCCTGGACAACGCCAGAAGGCAAGGCTGAGAAAGGCTGACATAAGGGATGACAGGAAAAACCACTGTAGCATCCAAAAGAGCACATAGGGGAACCAGAAGAATAAAACTTTTGAAGGTGACAGTTTCTGTCTTCAACAGATGATTTCTCTGCATCAAAGCAGTTTTTTGCAGTGCAGTAAACAGTAAAAGTATCTACTATATTCTTTTGCACTTTCATTTCAGCAACATATTTGCTTTAAAGTCATGTTTTTAGCGCTGTTAGCCCCAGTAAGGCTAATTTCTGCACTCTCCAAGGTGAGAGGATGTTTTTAAATGTGTTTTTTATGTTCTCTTTCTTCATTCCCCCCCCAAAAAAAAGTGGTACCTTGGGGTGTCTAAAAAGGGGTAATTTAGGTTTTTTTGTACTGTCCTGTAATTTTTATTCTCCTTGTTTTACAGCGGAAAGTAAGGAAAGTTGTTTTTTTTTTCTTCAGCTTTTTGCTCTTTTTTCCTTAATATAGTTTAAAAATACCAGTGTTTTTTAAATTCAACCAAAGAAAGCTCTAGCTGTCTCAAAAATTTGAATTTGGGTACACTAGTGCATGACTGAGTAATTATTAAAGTATCATAGTGCTGAAAACTGAAAAAATTTCCTTGACAAAAAGGGAGTGTAACATACCGGTCCTCAAGAGGTTAAAGATCCACACAAATCAGTTTTTGTACTAAAATGTTCCCACGCCATAACCTCAGTATAATTTTAGAAAAACTGCAACTTTTTCTGTAAAAACAATAAATAAATAATGTTTGTCTGGGAAAATAAATATTTTTTTTAATTTTTATTATATTGTAAATTTTATAATTTTTTATCCTCAAATCATCTCTGAACTCATGCTGACACTGTCCTTGCTTCTGTATTTTTAAGATTTAACTCCTGAGTGTCACTTTAAGGTCTGGTTTACACTTTTACATTTTAAAATAGTTTAGTGTTTAGTGTACTTTATCATAACATAGAAAGTGTACAGTGCATGGTAGGAGCTGGACACGCACAAGGGCAATAAAAAAATTATAAAAATTACAATAAAGTTAAAAAATATATATATTATTTTCCCATAAAAGCAAGAACATTTTTATTTTTTTTACATTTTTTTTTACAGAAAAAGTTGCAGTTTTTCCTTACATTGTAGTTTTCTTTTTAATCTCTAATAGCGAAATAGAATTCTTTGCCCTCACTGTAAATACAGTCACAGCAATGAATTTGTGGAATGTACTCCCACAAGGACTGGTACTGGCACATATTCCCCCTCCTTCTTTAAGAAAGGATTTAACTTATACTTGGAAAAAGAAAATGTCTGGTGTTTCCAGCATTAACCCTTTCGCTGTCAATGATGTTACCACACACCACAGCAAAGGGTTAGAACAAGATCATATTCGCGATAGCAGCCATGAGCCTGTTTTAGATTTCATTAGCACGCTGTTATGTAAAAGTGATCTGGGTGGCTTTATAGCTCACCTAGCTCCCCCAGACATGGTTCTTGGGCTCTCCCGGTTCCACAAAAAACCTCTGAGGATGTGCAATAAAATTAATTTTATCGTATTTATTACTCAAAATATAGATTTGATATACAGTTGTGCAAATGCCATGCAACATAAAAAACTGTACCTACCATCTTTTTATTCTACAGGACTTCTGCGTTCAGAAAATATATAGAATGTTTATTGGGGGAGGTGTTAAAGGGTTATTAAAGGGTGTTAAAGGGTTATTAAAGGATATTGGGGCGGGCGCATGCGCAGTTCAGATTTTCGGCCGGGAGACGAGGAGAGACACAAGGTAAGTCTATGGACAGCGTGCACCCACATGCAGACACCGTGGGACAGGAAGTGCCAGCATACACAGAGGAGTCAGCGCTGGATCGGAGACCCGCGGCAGTGCTGGAGGGACATCTGAAAACTACAGGAAAGAAGAAGAAGATCAGATTAAGAGACATCATTTAAGGTAAGTGCTTACATTAACATTGGGGGAGGGAAAAAATATATACTTTAAAGTCACTTTAAGAAATTTTTAGGCCAAAAATGCGGGTTTAATAAAAAGGTCCAGAAGAGAAAGGGTTAAAAATGCACTCCAGCCAAAACTAACATTTACATGTTTAAGGCTTTCAGTTTTTCATATAGGCATAGCTTTAGCGCTCCCATCTATCCGACTTCCTTTTGTCGGCCAATGAGAGAGCAGGCTCCCCCATCTTTCATAGGGCTGCCAAACAAATTACAATCTGATTATACAAACTCCTTTAAATCTACCAGCAACTATGTAGAGCAAGAGTCTTCCTGATTACATACATACTGGTTGGATACATTAAGTAGGTCCTTATAATACATAGTTTTAGTAGATCTAAAGTTGTAATGTACAGTGGTTGTATGGTCAGATTGTAACATGCGTGGTGACCGATCTTCATTATGGCGCTCTATGGTGTTTGGCTGCATTGCATTACATTAAAAATAAATTAACATACACTAAGGGGCCTTTCTGACTTCAGCACTTTTGCAGTAGTTGCTGGCTATAATTAGCAGCCTAGTGATAGATTTCACTTATTACTGAAAATGACTTTACTGAGTACTTAGCAAAATGCTATTACCAGGCCTTGAGTGAGAGAGTAATTTTTGCTTTTCAGAGTATATTGCACCCAATAAACAAAAACGTTTATTGGGCGCAATAAAATACAGTAAGTAGATGTACAGGTCAAGTACACAAATGGTATCAGCACCCTCACAAGGGTGTAAACATAGGAGTATCAGGTTATTGCTGAATGACTCAGCCATGGGTACATTGTATTATGATAATGATAGTGTTGGTTACCGGAATATGTTTTTACCTTTACAGGCAGTCCCCGGGTTACATACAAGATAGGGACTCTATGTTTGTACTTACCTTGAATTTGTATGTAAGTCGGAACAGGTACATTTTTTAAGTGTAACTCCATCCAAAAAAACCATTTTTTTTAGTTTTGGATAGCATAGGGAAGGGTTACATTTGTTTTGCTGTCTGTTCCCGTTGTTCAGAAGACTATAATATAATTTTAAAAAACTTTTATTTAAAATGACACCAAAAAGTTTTTTTCTATTTTTATTTTATAAACTTTATTTTTTTTATGTGTTTGCATTTTTATTTATTTCACTTTTTTCTGCTTTTTTTACATAAACATTTTTTAATTGAATTTATTTTTTTTTAAACTTTTTTTGCTGGGAGCAATAGCCAGCCTGCTATTGGATATTTCAAATTGCAATAGCCAATAGCAGGCTGGCTATTACATCTGCCCACTGCCTGCTATCAATCATCAGAGGAGGGGCCTGAGGGAGAAAGTTCTCTATCAGGTCCTCCCATGCTGATTGGACATGCTGATTGGACATTGCTATTGGCTATTGCATTTTACAATATCCAATAGCAGGCTGTGCATGGCTCCCAGCCTGCAGATGAAGAGGATGCAGGGGGCCGGGGCAGAGGAGCAGTGGCTGCATCGGGGGAGCGTCGGACCGGGGGAAGAGAAGCGGATGGACCGGGGGAAGAGAAGCGGACAGACCGGGGGAAGAGGGGCGGACGAACCCGGGAAGAGGAGCGGACGGATCGGGAGAAGAGGAGGTGTGGACGGACCGGGAGAAGAGGAGGAACCGGCTGGGACAGCAGCGGAGGTACGGGGGTCAGCGGAGGAATGCAGCGTTCTGTGTCCCCGCTGCCTCCGCCAACACAGGCGGGGAGAGCAAGGGGGATTTGAAGGGACACAGGCCGCTGCAGCCACAGTTCTCCTGAATGTACCCGGCAGCTGGCGCCTGCCGGTACATTTAGGAGAACTGTGGAACTCGGTTCGCAAGTACAGGTTGTCCGTAAGTCGGACGTCCGTAAGTCGGGGACTGCCTGTACTTATTTAGGATGAAAGATGACAACAATGCTCGGTATAAGCAGGGCTGCCACTACTGCTATTTCCCTAAGGTAGTTACATAGTTACATACTACTTGAGGTTTAATAAAGACAAAGGTCCAACAAGTTCAACCTTTGTGTGTATGTGTGTAATTGTGTATGTGTATGCTCGTACACGAGCCCCTGTGTGATCTTGTTTTTAAGAGTACCTGTACCCCTGTATGTAACGTCTCTGAGGAAGATATTTAAATACTTCTTGAATGATTCAACACTCTCAGGTGATACCAGGTAGGTCATACATAGCATGCGTTCTGCTTATAATTCATATGACTTGAGTATCACTAGTGATAATTGGACTGAAAAAGAAACACAGAGTAATTAAATATGATATAAGGGTTAGTACAAAGATCTTCCAACATAATGGATAATCTATGTAAATGATAATTCATCTGTTCTTTTACATAAAGAAAGCTGATTATCATTTTACTGTGCTCATAAACCATATTGTTACATGCGTCTGGAGGAAAGGTCGAGGTGAACTGATAATTCCCAGTGCTCAGCAGTTCTACAAGGATATTTTATCTGTTATGGATGGCCTAAAAATAAAGGTATCCATAGGCACAAGATAATTGTAGGGTAATCCAGATAACTTTGGCCAGTCACATAAAGATCGCCGCGTTGTCTACAGATACTTTTCTACTCCCCTAGCCAATTTTTATCATGGAATGGTTGATCCCCTGAAGTATTAAAGAGACCCTGTCACTAGACTTCATTTTGTAAATGGAATCCTTGCAGCAGTAGATGTAATAAGAACCTAATAAGCATGATTCCCCATTCCCCATGTTGTGACCCATGTAACTTTAGTAGGAATCTGAACACTTTCTGTAAGACCACCACTCAAGCCATGCATGTGGGCATGTGTCAAAGTGTGTGCAGTGCCACACTTTTACACTAAATGTTCGCCTTTGCCAATGCATTGATGCGCGGCAGACGCATGGTCAAACAATTTATGAAGCTTGCAGCTCAAACTGCTGCATGAGCTTCATTGTTGTGCTTGTCTCATGTAGGGCAGCCCATTGAAATGAATGGGCTGACGTGTGGCAAACACAGCAAAATGCTCACAAATGTGATGCGTGATCAAGTGAACATTGCTTTCTGTTTTAGCCTCTGCTCCTGTCCCCGCCTGGTATGTAGGCAGACAGCGAGATCCCGCACTAATACTTGTTAGCAAACATTAGGATTTCAGGAGAAATCAGCAATTTATTATCTGTGAACCCATAAAGTAATTAAAAATAAATGTACACTCAAGCACGGCTGGTAGTGCCCAAAAAATATAAACACAGTAACGTCACAAAGGTGTCACTGCTGTCATTATTCAGGGCTCACATAGAACGACTTTCAGCTGATTCAGCAGGAATCAATCAAAATTAGATTGTTGGTGGTCCTATCCTCTCGACAGAAATCGATCATTAGATCAACTTTTATCAAGGGGCCATAATGGAAAATCATCAGTCGAACACTGCTTGCAGTCGGTCATCTGCAATCACTATTCAGGTATTCTGACAGTGACTGTAGGGTGTCTTTGTATTAGTGTCCTCCACAGTAAACTATTTGGTGTGTCATTGCTTGTGGCTTCACATATAGGGTACTAGTAGCTGGTCTTCCTTTTTTCTATATGCTTCTCCTATTAGTTTTGGAATGCTGATTTATGGGATGTCTATGCAGGGCTAGCGCTACCATAAGGATGCACAGGTAGCCGCCTGAGGGCGCCCTGGGGGGGGGGGGATGCACCTTCGCCTGTGTAGGCAAAAATGCTTGCACCGGCCCTGTGTGTAGGTCAATGCACGCAGCCGGCAGCGTGTACACGGGACATACTCTGTGGGACAGGAAGAAAGAGGAGTCTGCACTGGATCAGAGAGTGGCACCAGAGCTGGAGGGACTGTTGGAAATGAGTGGAAGGAAGAAGATTTTTGGAACAAGAGGCATCACATAAGTACCTAAATAATCATGGGGGGGGGGGAAAGGAGCCTCTAATGTCACTTTAATGTTCATGGTATACCTGTAGGCTGGGGAGAGGCCATGCACAGCCTAAAGGAAAAACTTGGAAATTAAGCATCTCTTTAAAACCTGAGGAGTGCTTTTTAATATACTATACAAGCTGGAATACATAGGTACTTTTTTGGAAAGGTGATGTAAAGTTGAACTAACTCTTTAAAGGAGAACTATGGGGTCAGTGTTTTCCCCCATAGTTCTCCTTAGGGTAACGGGAGGACACAAACCAGCGTCCTCCCGTTACCCTAAGCTCAGTATACCGCGAGCTACAGCTCGCTGTATACTGAGACGCGGCAGCCGGAGCGGATCCCGACGTAGATGACGGGATCCGCCCAGCTGCGTGAGTGACAGCTGGCTCTGCCTATCTAGAGGCAGAGCCAGCTGTACCCGCCCCCTCACCCGTACGTTCCGTCAGTCAGCGCTGGCAGATCAGAGCGGGGAGAGGGGAATCCAGCCCCTCCCCCTGTCACGGCAGAGAGCCGTGACAGGATCGGAAGGTGAGCGAACCTGGTATGTGTTCGCTCACCTCCCGATCTACTGAGCCGACCTGTGACAGTCTCATTGTCACAGGTCGGCTAGAACTATGAGGTGAGTGGAAATCACTCATCTCATAGTTCTCCTTTAATGTGAAGATTTTCAAACACTAAGCCAAGGCTCCAGAGGAACAACTCTACAGCATACTACCCATGAGGCCCCATTTCCCGTACACAGTCTACATGAATCCATGATGAAGGTATTGATTCTTCTGTGTGATATACAATGACTTTCACTTATTTAAAAAGAGTACTCACAAGACCTGTTAAACAGGTTTCTCAACCATACTTGTTGAATGAGAATTAAAGTAGAAGTAAAGCTTCCAAAAAAATAAATAAATAATTGCCTATCGACAGGCTTTATATGGCAGAAGAGACTGTGTACGTCTCTTCTGCCATAAAAGCTTATTTCTACTTGTCTGCAATTTGTTTTCTCTGTAAACTGAGCAATGCATGCTTAGCTAAGTGAACAGATCTGGCATGCCAAGATGCAGTCACTTCCATTCACATGCACAGGAGTTACATCATCGGGGCATGACTAATAAAGGAGGGAGGCTCCAAGTGTGAAGGGGGGCTCCTGATTTAAAAGGGGGGCTCTGATGTGAAAACAGAACTCTGGGGGAAAACATTATTAACCCTTGCAGTGGGGCTACCTCCGCACTGCAAGGGTTAACTGCTCGTTTTCGTCTAGGGAAGAAAAGAACAAAGTATTACTCACCTAATCCTCTGACCTGGCTTGCTGTTAGATTGGTTCCTGGAGCCTCTCTCTTCCTCCACTACAGCAGTCTAAGGATCCTCCAGTAATCATGTTCTGTACACAGTGTCTTGGACGTGAGAACACCGAGGGACATGCCATCGCTACAGTGAAAAAGTAGAGAGGCTGGAGGGAGCGCGATGACAGCCGACCGTCTCCAAGGTGCGGGTGAGTATAACTTTTTTATTTTAGTCCCTAGAAGAAAACAAGCATTTGACCCTTGCAGTGCGGGTATAGCCTCACTGCAGCAAGGGTTATTAATATTTTTCCCTGGAGTTCTGCTTTAACCTCAGGTAAGAGTAGCTGGTCTAAAAGATAAATCTAGTAAAGTTCTGTTAGCTCATGAAGTCTTCTAGTATAACATTTCTCAACCTTTCTTCCTTCATTGCACCCTTCAAAAGTATGCAAAATCTCGAGGCAATCCCCACTCTAAAAGGTAAAAAACATAAATGTGAAAACCTAAAAAACAGTGTGTGGTCCCTTCAAAATTTATAATAGACCCTTTCCCAGTGGGCCGACCCAAGCGTGACCTGTCTCAGGTCATCCCGTCCCTCAGCTCCCCGCACGCAGCTCACCACGACTACACCACCTGCGAGAAAGGCTGCCAGCTCACCACCATCCTGTGCCCCGCCACTCCGCACCCCCTTTGTGCTGGGTGCTGGTCAATCTAGTCCCCCTGCTGTGCCTACATGTGGATTCAACACATGCAGGCCAGCCTGCCACCTCAGCGAGTGCCACACTGTCCCAGCACACATGGCGCAGCCTCCCTTCCTACGCTGCTCTCCTCTGCTGGGAAAAAAGGCCGCGCTGTAAGCTGCAGCTGAGCCGAAATGTAGGGGAGCTTGTTGCCGGGCCAACCTGATGCTAATTATCAGGTTGCCCAGTCTCAGGATCGCACCTCAGCTCAGGGGATAAATATCTGAGCCGGGGTTCTCCCTAGTCCCTTTGCCCTGTTAGTCAGCCTGCCTGGTGGTCCTCGGCTGTGGCCAGGCCACCCCCAGACCCTCCTTGCTCAGGATCCTGCTCCTCTGCTGAAGAGGCTCCACAGACTAGCGCCCAGATCACCTCCTGGCTTACCATGCCGTGCGGACCCCTCTCCTGCTGCGGAGTGAACGGATGCCCAAAGAATGAGTTGTAACCCTATTCTTACTGTACCTTATTGCTGTTTACCCTTTGCTGTCCCCGGATTGCTGCCCTGTGACCCTAGACTCTATCCTTGGTGTATCTTATTGCTGTTTGCTAAGTATGCACCAATACCGATACTAGAATCGGTATTGGTGCCGATACTGGGCATATTCACGAGTAGTTGTACTCGTGAAAATGCCCTGATATTTAAAGCCGATACCTGCCCTTTAAATTTTTAAATGACTTCAGCTGCCGTATTGTCCTGTGCCTGCTGGGGACCTTGTCACAGCATGCTGGGGACCTCGCAGCAGCTGTTTTCAGCGCCAGTCAGGCCACATATCTCCTGCTCCTCCTTCCCGCCGGCCACACCCACTTGTACAGCCATGGGAAGACCCGCAGGTTCCGCATAGCCCCGGTAAAAACCACGCACACCCCTGGGGAGACCTGCACGCTGCTCTGGTGAGACCGCACAGCCCTGGTGAGACCCACATGCACCCCTGGTGAGACCCGCACACACCCCTAGAGAGATCCGCATGCAGCCCTGGTGAGACGGCGCTAATCCCTGGTGAGACGGGGCTCAGCCCTGGTGAGACGGCGCTCAGCTCTGGTGAGACAGCATGCAGCCCTGTTGAGACCGCACAGTCCTGGTGAGTCCAGCACACAGCCCTGGTGAAGACATACACACCCCTGGTGAGACCGCACAGCCCTGGTGGGACCGCACACCGCCCTGGTCAGACCCCGCACACCGCCCTGGTCAGACCCCACACAGCCTCTTAAAACCCAGCTCAGCCTCCTGAGATGCTGCATAGGCCTGTTCATACCTAGCACAGCCTCCTGAGACGCCATATAGCCCTGGTGAGCAACACATGATGTAGCTTCATATTATTCTGCATTGCTGTATAATGTATTGCTGGGATTTGTAGTCCTCTATCGCTGGGGGTATTCTGCATTGCTGTATAATGGATTGCTGGGATTTCAAGTTTATAGCTGGTGGTATTCTGCATTGCTGTATAATGTATCACTGGGATTGTAGTCCTCTATAGCTGGTGGTAGTCTGCATTGCTGTATAATGTATTGCTGGGATTTGTAGTCCCGCTACAGCTTGGAGTCAGTGGCAGAACTACCAGGGGTACTCTATAGGGGGATAACACACAAGGCTCTTGTAAAAACATCGAATGAACTTGCCAAGTATCCCCATGTGTTTTTGTTTATGAAATACAGTAGAAACCTCATTCATGCTGGATACCAGCTTAACAGTGTTAGCACAGGTCTTGCTATGCACACAAACTGACATTTGTTCATAGAACCTCAACATCCCAAAGCTTGCAAACAAATAATTGTTCTTCCTCAGGGGGAGGATCCAATGTCTCCACATTCTTTACAGCCTCTATTTTAACCCTCTCAGCCCCTTTAAGGTATATAATGCCATTTATACAGTATGTTCTAACAGTAATAACATTTAAAACTAATAACATTAAAATAACATAAAAACTAATTCATGTGGAAATTTATACCTGAAAAAATGTGTAAAAAGAGTAGAACATAATGGTAGCAGTTGCAATTTTTTATGTCATATAATTTTAGCACAATAGTTTAGCAAACCCAAATTTTACCATCAAATTAATTTTAGCACACACAAACACATTATAATACCTAGTTTTTGGTAAACTATAAAATATGAGGTTGTGTTGAGTATACAGATACCAAACATGTCAAGCCTCAAAATAGTGTGCAACTGTGAAACAGCAAAAAAACCTTGGTACCCAAATGTATTCACAGGCGTTGCTTTAAAAGCCTTTACAGTGCATCAGTTTAGAGCTAGACATAAATAATGTCCCTAGAATTATTGCTCTCATTGCAAAGTGTGCAGTGATGCCTAACATGTGTGGCGCAATCGTTGATTTCATATGGCGGTGCACTCGACGCATGCGTTTACATTGGTATGTGCCTGTGCGGGGGGTGGGGTCTTTAAAGAAATTATGGGGTAAATAATTTTATTTAACTTAACTTTTTTTTTTTCTTCTTAATGTCACTGCTATCACATAGGGGGCTGACAAGTTCTCTATATGAGAGCACAATAGCTGTGACAGGTTCTGTTTAATGAGACATGTCTCTTCTGCACTTCATTGATTCACAGATTGTGCTTGATTAGCTTCATCCCCGATTCATCACTTCTGGGTTCATTCACTAGAGTGGAGATCAGCAAAAAAAAGAAATAAAAAGTTATCATGTTGGCATGGTTGGCATTGCGGTGAATAAATGGGCATGATTTAATAATAACGCCCAGCATTGCTACAAATGGCCGCAGTAATGACCCCAGCAATGGTGTAACTGACCGCAATAACAACCCCCAGCATTGGTATCAGTGATTGCAGTTAAACCCTCCAACATTGGTGTCAGTAACCGTAATAATAACCCACAGTATTGGTGTCAGTGAGTGTAGTAAAAAACTCTCAGCATTGGTGTCAGTGATCACAGCAAAAAAAAAAACACCATTTAAATCTCTCTCATCTTCCCATGTTTAACACTTTTTGGTACGCCTCCTTCATAGTTCCCTGCTTATCTTGTCTGCCTTAAAATTCCTTAGAGTCTCAGCTTATCTCTTATGTGTTTCAGTGTCAGTATTGTTTTGTCTGTAGCACATACATTGGCTCTTGGGTATTTTTTTAAAATCCAGGACCAATATTGACAGCTATTTGCTAAATATGATACAATCTGTTAATTTATGTTATGGTATCATTTTAATTTCTTTCTATCATTTCCGAATCAAACACATTCTCCTTACTTTAACTTACTTAAAATTAACTCTTGCTCAATTTTATTAAGGGATGATTTACACTTCTGTATTGCCGTAACCTGTGCATTGCTGCAAAGTGTGGTAACACATATAATATTGCGTTGCTGTGCATTTGAAAAAAAATGTCATGTGCAATATTAAGCTCGTTAGGGTGCCTTGTTCACACCAAGCGCGTTCCAGGAGCAGAGCAGATCAGTTACAGACCAGAGCAAAACTGCGTCCAATGTATTCCAATGGTATTTTTAGCTCCAGTTCACATTGCAGCGTTCCGTCATAGAGCAGGTAAAAAAACTGCAGCAGGCCCTATTTTTCCTGCTCTGTAAACGCTCTGAAATGCATGCAAACGCATCAAAAACGCATGCAAATGCCCTGGAACGCACTGAAAGCCCATTTGAAACGAAACAATGTATTTATTTATTTATTTTTACCAAAAACGGCCCGAAACGCATCAAAAACGCGGCAAAAAATGCGGCAAAAACGCGGCACAACCCACTGCACTGCGTGTGCACAAACTCATGCAGATCTGCTCTGCATTTGGTGTGAACAAGGCCTAACACAACGCACATTAATGTGCGACATAATTTAATGTGCGACATAATTTGCAACACATTGCAAAGATGTAATTGGGCACAGTATATATGGCTCAAGATCATTTGATCTTCCCTTACTTTAGTCCAAATGCAAATCTATTTGCATTTCTGAGCCACATTTTTGTCACATGACACCTTTCTTCAGCAGAGAAATAGCCGCAATAAAAACTTGTCAGAAAAAAAATATTTTTTTATTCTGCAAGGTAAATATACAATAAGTGAAGTCTTAAGAGGTGTATGTCACTTTAAGTATGTTTGCCTTTTCTATAATAATGACGTTCGATCAGGCCAGATAGTATACTTCTCACAGGATAGCTGTGGGTCACATACATTGAAGCAGCACTGTTGTTTGTCTGCCCCTTCTCTTCCCTTCTCCATTTACAGAACGCTATGTATCCTGTAAACCCACTGATGGAATACAATGAGGGGAATTGATCAAAACAGGCAGAATCTTGAGCAGTTGGTCATGGCAACCAATCAACTTCTATCTTTAATTTTCAAAGCTTAAAGAAGGTGAGTGATTTCCACTCATCATCATAGTTAGAGCCGACCTGTGACAAAGAAGCTGTCACAGGTTGGCTCTATTGATCGGGAAGTGAGCAAACACATACCGTCGCTCACTCACTTTCCGATCATCTCCCTGCAGAGAGCAGTGACTGTCAGTCACTTTTCACTCACCTCATAGTTCTAGCCCACCTGTGACAATGAGACTGTCACAGGTCGGCTCAGTAGATCGAGAAGTGAGCGAACAGATACCGGCGTTCGCTCACCTCTCGATCCTGTTACAGCTCTCTGCCGTGACAGGGGAGGGGCTGGATTCCCCCCTCCAATCCGCCAGCGCTGACTGGCGGATCGGACAGGGAGGGGGCGGGTACAGCTGGCTCTGCCTCTAGATAGGCAGAGCCAGCTGTCACTCACGCAGTTGGGCGGATCCAGACATAATTGTCGGGATCCGCTTTAGCTGCGGCGTCTTAGTATACCGCGAGCAGTAGCTTACGGTGTACTGTGGCGTCTCAGTATACACTAGTTTGTGTCCTCCCGTTACCCTAAGGAGAACTATGGGGAAAAGCCTTAACCCCATAGTTCTCCTTTAACTTAAAGTGACATTAAACCCTCAGATTTTTTAACATAAACCAATACTGTAATGTGTGCCTTACTGTAATCCATGGTAGTTTCCCTTCTCTTTGCTGCTCTTCCTTTTAAATCCTCATGTCTTCTCATGCTTGGGGAGAACTTCCCTTTTCAGCTCAGGGCCTCTTCCTGTAGTGCTGGCTCAGGTTACAAGCCTATACAAATCTATACACAGACACCGTGTATCCATTCCTAGGACAAGGCAGTCTGCTGCAAAACAGACGTTTTGCAGAGCATGAGAACAGATACAGATTTAAAAGGAAGAGCAGCAAAGAGAAGGGAAACTACCATGGATTACAGTAAGGCACACATTACAGTATTGGTTTATGTTAAAAAATCTGAGGGTTTAATGTCACTTTAACAAACTGAAAAAAGAAACTGATTGTTTACTGTGTGCAACAGCTCCATATTCTGTCTGCTCCCATTTTGATAAATACCCCCCAATGCATTCTGCAAATGTGCAAGGAGAGAGAGGGGTCGGACAAACAACACTCTTGTTTCTGTGTATGAGAGCAGCAGCTCTCTTTGCTGCTGTCATGTACTTCTGACCTTAATGAATATGTAAATATTAGAATATGTAATATTATTTTTTGTACTTCTTTTTAGGCGTTTTCAGCCTTGAGCGTTGTTGTTGTTGTAGCCAAAGGCAAGCTATTTACTAGGAGGAGGAGACTGTTGCTAGGCACAAAATTGTGTGGAGAAACACACGTTTTTCAGGCGCTCCTGTTGAACTCTATGGGGCCAAAAACCTATGATTCTGCCCACAAAGAAGTTCATGTGCTTTTTAGAGCTTCAAGTGACAGATGACACAACACTCAGGAGTGTCACGGGCACTATTAAAAATAATGTGATTCTTCATGCTAAGCATTGTCGCACTTTGGGAAACACAGAAGAAAACGTTCAGGTGTGAATTAATTTTATTTTTACACTGCAGATAGCCTGCATCTACACTAATGTAGTGCATGAATGTGTGCAAATTTGTGGGATTTTTTGTGTGCGTTCAAGAATTTTGTGGTGCCATCATTGCTAATAGCAATCCAAGCGCAACAAGCAAGATGTGCAACAAACGTGCAAAAAATGTGTGGTTAAAAATTGCACAAAGTTCAAAAAGGTGCATTCTCTTTGCCCTACGCTGCGTTTGTCCTGCGTAGGGCAGCCTATTAAAATAAATAAATAAAAACCTATGCATAACAAATACGCAAAAACTCACATAAACGTGATATGCAATGTCATGTGTCGCAAGGGTGAATGGGGGCTACAAATTTGTGTTTTTTTTAACCTGGACTTCTGTACTATTTAAAAACAAAACAACAAAAAAATACACTTTTCAATAACCTAATTTCTCTCTACACAGTTGTATTTTTCTCAAATAAGTAGCAGTAAAGCTGTAACAGCAACAGGCTGAAAACAATTGCAGACAGACTTTCTTGACTTGAGCTCGCAAAGCTGAGTGTGTTGTTTATTCATGTGTGCACTCTGACCAGGATGGTAAAGAAGGAGTTAAGCTCTGAGCTGGCTACACATTATTAAGCAACCCATAACAGACGAGTTAGTCTCACAGAGTGCAGGAAGTGACAATGTAGAACTGAACAGCAGTCTGATATTATAAGAAGTTAACCATCTTGTCCTGGAGCCAGCCAAGTTGTCAGCAGTGTATACAGCGTGCTATTGCCAGGAAGTCCATGGGGATACCTAACAGCTCTGCCACTGCCCTGGCTAGCCCCTTTGGTACAGCACACTGGCATTTCCTCTGAGCTCACAGAAAATATGACGCAGCCTCTGATTATTCCCTCCTCGGAAGAGGAAGTTTCTTTCTGAATAACGGTCAGAGCAGCACAAGCCGGGAAAAAGGCAGAAGAATTCCCAAAGATCCAGACTTTGTAAGTGCTGCCAGGCTTTTGGACGTAGGGCAGCAGCAGCACCCACCCTGCCCAGTATGGGATGAGTGAGTTTCCTTTGGAACAGGATGCCAGTGTATTCCGTCAATTTGAAAGTTTTCTGGCTGCTGGTGATCGTCATATTTACAGGCATCTGGTGCATGTTTCTGACTCTGAGGAGGAGCAGCAATGAGGGAAAGGATGGGGGCTGCCAGGAGGAATCATTCAGCAGCTCGCAACTTCTCTTCAAGTTAGGATTGTTACTCTTGGTCTGTTCCATTGTCTTCAGATGCTGTAGCTCCTCCCCGAAGTGCCAACGTGGGGACATAACTTTCCAGCAACAGCATCAGCAGCAAGTCAGGAAAAATCTGCTTGAATCGTTTTACGAACAACACATCAAGCTCTCGCCACATGTTCTTGGTCACAGTAAGGCACATGTGAGCCAGATAGTGGGCGAACTCATCAGGGTGGGCAAAGCAAAGCAACATGACACAGGAGTCATCTTTAGGGGGGACTTTGTTCAGATTGGCAGTGCTTATGAGCAACATAAAATCAACAGTCCAGACTATTTTGACATCCTGGTGCCACTTAAGATGCCGCAAAGTCTCAAACTGGAACCTTTTTTTTCAGATTTGTGTAAAGAGCTGGTGCCCAGTCTTCATGGCTCCATGATATGCGGGGTGGCAGCGGCCAGAAAGTCAGAGTGGGCCAAAACATACAAGCAGTTCAGTGATTGTTTCTGTACAGAAGTAGGGCCTCGCCATGCGCTGTCTTCTACATCTGTCCAAAAATGGTTCCACTGGAAGATACAGAGATGCCTCAACGTGATCAGATACCAATTTGAAGAGCGGAGTTACATTACTCTCTCTGTATGTGATGATAAACTCATCCTCAAAATTCTCCCAAGGTCAGATTATGTCTGTTGCCATATCTCCATGTCTGTGAGACTTATACCTGCTTTTCACTTGGGAGATTTAGTGTTCCTAACAGCGCAGCCTTGGGGCAGTAATTCCTGTTTGGACAGCGTAAATCTAAACTCTTACTGGGGCATTAACTTTTCCAAATTCGAGCAAAAGTTATTGAACTGGTTTAAAGATCAGGCCCCTTCTAACTCATGCCACCTGAAGTGCCTGCAGATCATGAAAAGCTTGAGGGACCTCAATGCCAAGACATTCCAGCCTTCCTTCGCATCTCAGTGGAGATCTATTTTGTCTTCCTATAATTTGAAAACAGCACTCTTTTACCTGTTACTGAAAATTCCATTTGAGAAGTGGGATGATTTGTTACTGATGGAGAGGATGGCAGACTACTTCATGTTTTTGAAAGAATCTTTGCAAAAGGAATCACTGATGCATTTCTTCTTAGGTAACAGGAATCTTCCAAATTGTGTTACCCTGCCAAAAATGTTCAAAGAAGCAATGCCAGTAAACCTGCTGGAGGGATACGGGTTGGATCTGTTGGACCAAGTGTGTTTTCAGCTTCTTAATTTATGGGTCCAAATGCCTCGGATTTTACGGATGAGTTCCTCTCCAAAAACCTTCATAAGAGAGTCTATGAGGTGCAAACATACACACCTTTAGGTGATATTCCAAAACAAAAAAATGGGATGAAATCAGGGTAAATTTTATTTTTGGCATTTAAATGCTGTGCACTGCAGAACAATGTTTGTTACATGTGCTAAATTCCAAAATGCCAGAATCCCAGGGTATGGTGTTTCTACTAAACTGCAGTAAAATATTGTTTATATAAGAGATGCTTTTTGCACATTTTGTAATATTTATTGTATTTGCATCACAGTTTTGCAACATTGATGTGCAGTAAGATAGGACTTGAAAAGTTTTATTTACAGAAGTGGCTTTTTATGGCTGCTTCGTATTCCAAATGTTAAGAAGGCAAAACATTTTTTTAAATGGTCTATTTTTTGTATTAATACTATTTCAGCTTATTTAACAAGTACTGTCCTTTTAGTATAGTTATCGTTTTAGGCCACAACACCATTCCATGCACCCTTTCCAAGTCTGATACCCCAGATCTTCACTGTGTGGCCTGCATGGCCACTTGTCCTTTTCAGCATGTCACATCAGTCAATGGAAGGGGTGTAAACAGATACAGCATGTCTTCCACTGACTCCTGGTGAACAAATTAAAGTATGGTATGGAAGATAGGCTGATTTACATATTACCATATCTTCCAACATCAGAAACTTAAAGGCTAAGTTCATGTTTCTGATCATGTTTCATGTTACACACAATATTTAGGATCTGTAAATGGAGAAACTAGAAGTCACCAGCCACTACAATAGAGTGCATTGTAATTTCAATGGAGTACTATTGCGGTGATGTCACCACACTTGTAGTCCATTGACCCTCTCTCACTGTCTGCAGGGACCAGAACATTTTACTGGCTCCTATGCAAAAATATAATTTTATTATGTGATGTAGAATTGTGCATTTATTATTTTTGTGCAAAAGGTAGAATTATTCTTTAAATATATAATTGGTAACTGGGTATTTATAGAGATGTAAACAGCCCTGCCACTAGAAGCCATATACCTGTTTTGTTTAGACCAGAGTCCTTCCTAAAGCAACAGCAGATTAATGTGTGACATGTCACTGAAGAGCTGTATTGATAAATGAAAGCTGACCATACACTTATTCACTAAAGGGTGAAGCATTTGGAGAGGCAGGAGAAGTGAGCAATCTAGGACAGGGGTAGGCAACCTTGGCTCTCCAGCTGTGCTGAAACTAAAAATTCCATCATGCTTCTGCCTCTGGGAGTCATGCCTGTGGCTTGCAATGCCTTATGGGATTTGTAGTTTCAGCACAGCTGGAAAGCCAAAGTTGACTTCCCCTGATCTAGGACAACATACCTGAACTGGAAAATGAGCTGAATTGGAGATTTTTTTCCAAATCAGCTATGTTGTCCTAGCTTGTCCACTTCTCCTGCCTTCTCCAAACTCTTCACCATTTTGTGAATTACCCCGATGTTTTTCCCTAATTCAGCATACTAAACAACGCGGATGCGGGAATACTCCCTGCTGCTCGAATTTTGGCTGAATCAGCAGGACTCATCTGAAATTCGGGGTGTATATGACCAGCTTTAGTTCTAAGCAGTGATTGCATATCAGTAACCTGTGTGCTCATTAGAAAACACTTAAAGTGTACCTGTCTCCTCTTCACAGTAAAGATAGGCATTATGTGCCTTACAGTCATCCTGAATTACGCCCAAACAGCAACATGTTTACTTTAATATCGGCCCCTGCAGTAGTATATACTCTTCTTTGTTTCGATTGGAGGGAAGTGTAATACCAAGTACTTTGGGGTATGAGGGAGGATGTGATTTGCTCCTGTCTGTCCCCTGTGACAGCTCTGATGCTTGTCCGCTAATGCATCCAGCTATGTCACGTGGGGTGCCTGATTGACTTGTAACTTAGGCCTGATTCACACCTGTGCAGTGCTCTATATAAAGTGCAACCAAGATGCAGCAAGCAGGATTTGTTTTTTATTTTTACCTAGAACTACAAAAAAGAACTACACAGGTGTGAACGGGGCCTAAAGCTGACCATACACCTATAGCTTTTCTGCAGATTTTCTTTGGTCAGATGAAAAAAGTGCAACAGATTCTTCCATCTACACAAAACTGTGTGGATGGAAGAATATCCCACCGGGCCAAGCTTCAGTATCTTGCTAGTCGGCCCTGTTGGCTCTCAAAACACCTGAATAGTGCCTGCATCCAACAGACTGTTCAGGTATTTTGACAGCCAGCGGGGCCGACTAGCAAGATACTGAAGCTTGGCCCAGGGGGAGATTCCTCCATCCACACAGTTTCCTGTAGATGGAGGAATCTGTTGCACTTTTTCCATCTGACCATAGAAAATCTGTAGGTGTATGGCCAGCTTAACACATGGCTTTTCCTTGCTCCCACAGGTGGAAAGAGCAGCAAGGAAAGTATAATCTGCTGTGCAGGCCAACATTACAGAGAACCTGCATGGACAACATTGAACCAACATTCCATATGTCATTCCTTAAATAACTAGCAACATTAGATCTCCATTTGTCTGACTCCTTTATGCATTTGTATATCTAAAAGAGAGCAATAGTAAATAGACAAAATGTTCCACTGTGACTGATACATATTCCATCTGTTGGCTGCTTAGAGCAGACGAGGGGCACACTTAGAGGCATGTTTTTGGTCGCCTCTGCATTAACTTCCCACCCAGCTCTGGCTCCGGCTCTGACCACCATTGCGCCCGGTGATGTCACTAGTTACCAGAACCTGGGCTGGATGCCGGCCAGAGTGTGTCACTCTGCTCCTGGCAACCAGTGACCTCACTGGTTGCCAGGAGCTGGGCGGGACACTGGCCAGAGCATCTCAGGTTGCTTAGAGCAGGGCAGGGAGATGTGTATGTCCGTACGCATGTCCCAATCCAGTTTTTAGCAACCTGGAATGCTCTGTCCAGAAATGGGAAGGCATGAACAGTGGAAACATTGTGCAGCAGATTGGCCATCCCTACAAGATGGCTGCCATCACTGTAGTTAATAGTCCCATGGTTAACATGGTATTCGTACAGCACCATCAGGGATATGCAGCATGTCAATAAGATATAATGAGCGCCTTTTGTCTTGGGGTTGAACTTTGGCAATAGCGAAAAACAATTAAGTGTTATCAAATGTTTTAAAACGACTCCCTTGTAACATGTAGTCAGATTTCAGTTTACAATGAATAAACTAATTTAGTTGGGTTACTAAACAATTGTTTTATTTTACCATTTGATTAGGTGGATTTGACTTGTTGAAAGTTATTCATAGTTATATACAGTAATATGTTAAAGCCGTGAATTGCAAGGAACAAAACATTGATTGCATGGTTTTTCTGCACTATAACTATAAGATAAGGTACAAATATATTTAATTTAAACTGTTATTTAAGAGAATATCATTTATTGTTGAACATTCTGCATACTGTAAACTGTATTTGATGATTGTAATATTGTAGGCTGTTAAAATGGCACTTTAACAACCGGCATTAAAATAGATCCATAGTGTAAATGTATGGCTATCATGTTGTAGCATTGATGCTGCACTATACTCTATACAGTAAACTCTCTGTTATCCGGTATTCAACTAACCAGAACTCTCATCTAACCAGAAAAAAAATGTATGTATCAGTTCTGCGGCATGTATTATCCTGGAAACAATCGTGTGTCTATTTGTCTTAAATTGCTTTTGTTTACTGCATTTCAATATTAATATGAAGTCAAGACAGAGTTTATGTTATGGTATGGTATAGCATGGGGTATGGCATTAGTAAGACCTATTTTTAATAGTACCTTTCAAGCAACCAGAAACTACATTTATCCGGAATCTAGCAATCCCTGTGAATTCCGGATAACGGGGAGTTTACTGTATATAGATAAATAATGCACTTTAATAAAGGGAAAATGTCTAATTTTCATCATTAAGAAAAGGGTAAAAATGATGTTCAAGACTAAAAATTATTTGTTCCTTTATGAGAAAAAAATAGGAGTTGTCCAAACCAATCTCAGAATCATGAGGTGGAAATCCCCTTCTGCAATGGCAGACTCTCACCACCTGTATCTGCACCAATCTGCTATGGACTTACCTGCTATACCAAGTTACTACAGTGCTCAGAGATTTCATCGTTTGCTGCCATGACATAGCCCTGCCCTGTCTATAGGTCATAATAGAACAAAAAGTTGATAATCAAACACAAACTTTTTGTTTTGGATTGCCGTCTTAGGATCTCCTAAATCAATGGTAGCCAAACTGCAGCTCTCCACTTGGGGTAAAACTACAAATTCCATCATACATTTGCCTCTAAAAGTCATGCCTGTGGCTGTTAGAGTCTTGCTATGACTTATGGGACTTGTAGTTTCCTCAACAGCTAGATGGCCAAGGTTTTGCTACCCCTGTCCTAAACCATCCCATTATTGCTGACAATGCTTGAATTGGTTGTATCACTGAAAAGTTCAAGTTGTATATGACTATCCTATTTCAATATGATTGAATGTGTTCTGTCAATCTTGTGCCATTTGCAGTATGTTTTATTCATTTTTTTGGGTCTAGTTAATATAAACATTATACAATCTGCACAACTAAACTTTTAAAATGTAAAATACATTTAACCAAATCCACAAAGCATTAAACAAAGAGCTTTAACAAATGTCTGACCATAGAAATAAAAGGCATATACCACCCCACTGAAAACATAGAACAATAAACTTCAGACAAGTTCTACCTTGACCAGCCCTCTGCTATTATGATGACTGAGACCTTCACCCCCTAGTGCTTCCACTTGTCAGCTTACTTCAGTCTCAATAAAAAAGAATAGGAGAGAAATGGTAGTCAATCATAAGTTGTCTGAAAAAGTACCAAACATGTTTGTATTCATATATCCTGCCAATTTATAGGGCAACTACATGCAAATCTAGCAAGTGGGAATTGGTATAATGAAAAATAGGTAAGAGTAGTGTGTTTGTTACAGTTGCAAAGGTGTCCATGATCCACTTATTCAAAGTCCTGATTTTAAGGGCTCCCAGTATTATGTTGCATGATGTTCTCTATAGGTTGATGGCCCCAGAATATATGTAGATACCTTAAACAGTGAGGGAAATTAAAACACAGACACTGAATATCCTAAAATAACCTGGTGAGAATCGTTCAACAATTTAAAAAACACAAACACTGAATACCCCCCAAAAAACCCGGTGAGGATTGTTCAACAATTTACTGCAGGAAACTCTCTGACATGTATAGCTAGATCCCACTGGAGACTGAAGTAATTGACAGGTTGTTGTTGTTGGTTATTCTATAACACTGGTGGTTTTACACATGTTTAAATTACTTCATGGTACAGCATCAACTAGTTATTCAATAATATATACAATGTATATAATATAAACATCAGTATTACCAGGCCAGGAGCACTGCATGACTCAAGGCAAACAGCTTTGCAGCTTCCTGTGTTGGATGCCTGGTCATTGGGCAATGAATCATCTGTATGATGTTGTTCATTGCTATACTGAAGAAGAAACTTTTTTCGTAGTAGAATAGTAAGGCCTAGTTTATACATACCAGAATAATTTCATGAGCCATTTTGGGTCAAAGTGGCTTTGGCGGGTAACAGAGCTTATATGTATATTTTCTGAATTCATTTGTGAGTATTCCCCCTTAGTTTATTAGGAGAGTGAGAAAGTATATGGACGTTATTTTGTAGTAGAATGTTGATGCCTAGTTTTTACATACTAGAACAATTCCAGGAGCCATTTTGGGTCAAATATGTTTTTATTAAAGTGACACTAAACTCAGGCCTTAAATCTTAATAATACATTCATGTACCCTAACTATTAACAAGAATGTAGATTATTTGTGTATCACTCGGCTGTAGATCCTCAATTTATCGCTGAATTCATGCTGACACTGTCCTTCCGCCTGGACGGTTTTGTTGCCCAGGGTCCCTGTGTGTGTTCTAAAGTAGCCACCGCTCCAAGCTCACTCCAGTGAGGAACTATAATCTCAATACATATTTGCTAACTAAACATGAGATTGTAGTCCATCACGGGAGGGAGCTTGGAGCAGTGGAACAAAAGTAGATAAGGTACTTGAATGCATTTTTAAGATTTAACTCCTGAGTTTAGTGTCACTTTAAGTTGGTCATAAAAGTTGACAGATTATACAACATGTTGACATTGTGAAGGAACAACACCGGAGCTCAGAAGGAAAAGGAAGACACAGCAACAGCTACTCAATTATGGTTCCTACATACATGGTATACAGAGAAATTAAGTAAAGATAACATATAAATATCTATTTTAGATTACGATGTCTTATAACCAGTGGTGTATCTATGTTTTTGGCTGCCCTAGGCAAGCCAAGCTTTGGCCGCCCCCGGCACCTTACTATCACCACGAC
>NW_017306609.1:284590-331890 GCF_000935625.1 Nanorana parkeri | reverse complement strand
CCAGGGGGGACTTGCACTCTAGTCGCACCGATACCAACCCCCCCCCCCCCGCGCGATTACTTGCCGTCACTTCAGGACGGGAGCCGGACAGCGCAGCCAACGGATGGGATCGTGACTCAGAGAACGAAAAGCAGCCGGCGGCCACTTAATCCATCTTACTGCTTCCTGGGTCACAGCGGCTCTGTGACCCGGGAAGCAGTAAGATGGATGAAATGGCCGCCGGCTGCTTTTTTTTCGTTTTCTGAGTCACGATACAATCCGTCGGCTGCGCTGTCCGGCTCCATCCGTCTTCCCACCCTCTTCACAAGCAGGCGAAACGCCCTCTACTCCTACACACAGACGGGCTCCGGTTCACCCCTCCTCTTCACAACATAGGCGTTTGAACAAGGCGTTTGACTACGGCCGCCCCCCAGGAAGGCGCCGCCCTAGGCAAACGCCTAGTTTGCCTCGCGGTAAATACGCCCCTGCTTATAACTAGTAATAATAATAAAAAAATTTAAAAAACAACTTGTAGTACCAGAATGACTATGAATCTAAAACCTGGGTTATGACTTTGATGGAGAATAGGGGCATATTGTTAAGTAGGAAGAAACTTCAGATATTATACCATTCAAACATGTCTGAGTCTAAATGGGCTATATAACTAGACCAGAATGAAAAACTGCTTCTTCATTGATCAGATACTGTCACTCTTTGTAACTGTCAATTTCCAACATACTGTATATTACACACAGACCTGTAAGTTTAAGCAGGACTTTACTATAAGAGACATAGAGAGTATATAGGTTATGCACAATACTCACTTCACTTTTGCTGGATTTGCTTGGGGTTTCCCATTAAAACTGGTCCTGACAAAAAGCAACAGGTCTGGCCATCAAAATGTCAGCTATCATGGGCCTGTTATAGTATTTTCATTTGAAATACCTCATTTTATAAAATATATTTTATTCTATTATTAACATACTATATACAGAATATATATATTGTTTTATTTAGCATTGATTCTATTTTCTTGTCAGATTTTATTTAATATATCTAAATATATTTGACGTCTATATACCAAATATTTTATAAACTATGCATTAGATTTTATGATATGGTGTTGTCCATTATGTTGTTTCAGCAGTAAGATACAGCTATTCCCGATTTACAATAAATACATTACATTTATTCTAATAATAATATGGTTGATTTTGAAAAGAGTACGTTTCTCTTAGCTCAGTTCAGGATGCAATAATAATGGCAATAATGTGTAAAGGATTTTATTTTTGTTAATATTTTACTTTGCTTATTTTGCTAGATAAATCAGGGGTACTTTGTTTAGAAATACCTGTACTTGTATGTGTATGAATTACAATAGTTTATTTTTAAATATTAGGGCCTTGTTTATCTAAGTGTCGGGAGGGAAATCTTGCTGAGTTGACCATAATGCCAAGTCCTATTCCAGATGTATTTTTTTATTATTTAGTGCAAAATGTAAAAATAAAGAAGGTAATTTGTATTTATTGTCAGAGTCCGAAATTCTTCATATTATTGGCACATTGTGGGTGCTCTATTTTATTATATACAACACATTATATACGTTTGTGTTTTTAAAAATTTTTTTTTACTGATTTACCTGTCAAAAGATTTGTAATTCTTTATAGCCATTCTTGAAATTTTCACACATTCTGCACACTTCACTTCCAGACGAGTGACATACTAATGAAAATGAAAGTATATGTAATGAGATTTTTTTTTATTTTGGATAGAGCAGTGAGGAGTTAGACCCTTTGTCAAGTTTTTATTGCTGTCTATGTCCTGTGGCAGGGTAAGCCAATGCCACGGTGCATTATGGTGACTTTGGCACCCAGGTCTCTCAGCCAAAGGGGCTGAGAGGGTCCAGAATATAAACAATGTTTTAAGGAAGAGCCTGGCTTTTCAGGTCCTTCCAGGTTTTCCTAAATGTAGCTGGGATCTGGAGCTCTGGAGATCTCTTAGAGCTCTGGGTGGGATGAGATCTCCAGTCCTGGGGCCAGTATAGCTGGACCAGGTGGCTGGGAGCAGCCTTATTAGGAGTCTGGACCAGAGTTCAGAGAGGAGTGTTGGAGTTGTGTGTTTGCAGGAGGCACACCGACACACGCAGACTCGGGGGGGGTGCAAGACACACAAGGACCAGCCGGGGGAGGCTGGGAGAGGTCAGGAAGGTCGGTGACCCTAGGACCTGTGGTACACACTGCTAAGAGAGCAGATTGAGGGCTCACGAGGGGTGAGCAGCATGAGTGTCTTGGAGCTGTGGAAAGCTACAGAGCGAAGCTAAAAGACTGTCATTTATGTTGCAGCTAGAAACGGTCTTGTGCACAGGGGAGGTCTACCCTGTGGATGGAATTATATATTTGAAGCTTGGCCCAGGTGGAGATTCCTTCATCCACACATTTTAGCGTAGATGGAGGAATCTGTTGCACTTTTTCCATCTGACCATAGAAAATCTATAGTTGTATGGCCAGCTTTATACAGACAGGTAATTATGGAAAACATTACTCCTCAGCTCCCTCCTGAACATTACATATAATGGGAAATGTAAATAAGATTAGGTGTTATCCCAATTTACTTGCACATTAGGGTGAAAAACAACATTTACACAGTGGTTTGGTTCTGCTTTAATCCGAAATTGCTAAAATGTGCAGTGAAAACACTCACTTACTTGCATGTGTCCCTCCCTCACCAGCTGGATGAGTAAAATGTCTCTCCCTGGCTGATGAAAACACCACAGATTGGAAGTTGCCAGCAGGAGAGCAATGCCTCACTCATCCAGCCGGCGAGGGTGTGCCACATAGAGGCAGGTAGGTATTTTATTGCCCAATTGCATCCTGCCAGCTTGCACATAAAGGATTTGATTTACTAAAAGGAAAAACTTTCCCCCTAACCTATGTTTAAACTACCATTCAAGTGTAATGTGAGGCTTTTTTTTTTTTTTTCTTGAACCAGTTTAAATATACACTTTAAAAGTTTAAAGCAATCTTTAGTTACTGTAAAAAATACTTCTTTGGGAAATCGCCCGTAAATGTGTACATGATTATAAACAATAAACCTGTACATTTACTTAAAGGGTTTATGCAGTCTGGCAGTACAAGCGGCAATGGTAACATGAAAATACAGTAACCCATAACAAGCAATCATATTTCATTATACCAAAATCAGGCCAGCATAGGATTAATCTGATATGTTCCTTGGTGCGTCATTGTAGCTAGGTAGCCAAGGTTTTTTTTTAGTTTTGGATAACGAACAAATAGAACCTATGTTAACTGTTTATTACAGGTTATGTTTCTTCTTGTCTCTCTATGGGGTCTATTCACGAAGCTGCCGAAGGATCTGGCCGTAGCTTCGGCAGATCCTTCGGCTAGCTTCGGCCCCAGGGCCCCTTTGGTTCAGTAGAACTGAAGGGGTGCTGTACGGGCTATTCACATGCCGAACATGCTGAGCATGTTCGGCCGACCCGAAGCCACATGAAGCAAGCCGATGTACGGCTGATTTCAGCCGATGTACGGCTGAAATCAGCCGTACCAGCCTGAAGTGAATAGCCGAGCAGTGTTCGGCTCACTTCCCTTCAGGTCGGTCATTCACTCGGCTGCCTACGGCAGCTTAATGAATAGACCCCTATGTTTCAGAGAAATCCTTCCAATCCCCATTTGATGGGTGTCACCTTAGGCCAAGACACCCAAGGGCATCATTGAGCATTTGAATGTTATTTGACTGATTGCACAAAATAGCTGTATATAAAGCAATTGAGTGGTGGCAGAAAGTTATGATTAATTTAGCATGACTCCGACATTGCATAGTTAAAAATGTAACTCCGGGCAATTTTTTGCTTAAACTGGGAAAAATCTAAAACCAACAACAGCCGACTGGAAGAATAGATATTAATCCATGGGAGTTTCCCTGAAGTTCTTGTATAGACAGTAGATGACCTATACATAAGTAGCATAGTGCAGATGGAACAAGAATAGTACTAAAACTTCTAGTTATGTATTACTTTTCACCCATTTTTGGAACATTGTGATCACAATTTTTATTTTATAAACCTTGCCAGTGACACACCTGATACATCAAAATTATTTTCAGTAGCAATCTTGAATTTAAATGAATACCAATAATGTGCACACAAAAAAAGGATACAGTAAGCACTTTTGAATGTTTTATATACTGTGTAAATCATGTTTAGGCTCCATTTACACCTGAGCGTTTCCTTAAGCCCTCGTTCACACCTGAACGTTTTGAAGTGCGTTCTACGCTCGACGAACGCTCTTCAAAACGCTCAAAAATATAAATCCCATTGTATTCAATGGTCTCGTTCCCACCTTGGCTTATTTCCGCCCGTCCCTAACGCGCTACAAGACGGCCCACGCCTGAAAAGGTACAGGTACTACTTTGGGCCGTTTTGTTGCGCGTTTCCATTGGGATACAGCCAAGTAGCCTTCTGAAACGCGCGTTTGTCCCGCGACTTTTTTTACCGTGAATCGTGGCAAAAAAACGCACGTTTGTCTGATGTGAAAGGCTGAGGCTATGACGTGAAAGTGTGGGCTCTGATGTGAAGTGAAATGTGATTTGAAAATGTTTTTTTTGTGTGGTGGCCCCCCTTAAAATCCATATCAGACTCCAACCAGACCCCAATAAGGCTCTGGCATGGATTTTCTTTTTTGGAGGTGGACCCAAGTGCATTGCTGGGAGGGCGGAATGTAGGATGAGAGGGACATCATAGTGCACTAGCACGGATCACTTGCTCCTCCTGTCCGCCTGACGAGGGCCTGGCACCTGCACTGCCAATGCCTATTGTTGGTCTCCGACCCTTTGTTTACATTGTCTAAGCAGTTAAAAGTTGTAAATTATGGGTTGTTGGCACCCCCATTAGGCATGCTACTAAACCTGTCTGCGTTCCCCTTGTCCAGCAATCAGCATTGAAAACTGCAGCCATTTACCAATGACACCATGCAACTTAGGCCCCATTCACACCTGAGCGTAGCGAAAATGTGCATCCTGTTCACATGTGTTTGTTTTCCAAATTTGCTGCGCATCCCCATTGAATTCAATGGTGTCCTCAATGTGCGACAAGCATAGATAAGTATTGCTTGTAGCAAAATCTACAACATGCGTTCTGCTGTTTTTTTAAAAAGCACAAAGGCAGAGGAAAAATGCAGGTTTGCCCAGTTGTGTTTGGGGTGTCATTAACTGGTAATGGCACAGCAAGCATGTTTTGCATTGTTTACACGTTTGGTGAATGCGCATCAAATCACGCATTTTTTTGTGCATTTGACACACGCACACAAAATATTTAGGTGTGAATGGGGACTTATAGTGATGCCACTTCCCATTACCCAAATGCTATCTACTGTCCATCTTGTGATCACAAATCCTGACTGGGAAATGTTTCCCCTGTGCCCTGATGCTGTTAAAGATGTAGAAAACCCTAGGGGCTGAGTGACAGTATGAATTGCTTAGTATCGCTGGTAAATGGCAGCTTCCAGCTCTGCACAGACACCTATGACCCTGCACAGCCCACCTGGGACCCCACACAACCTCCTAAGACCTTTATAGTTGGTGGTATTCTGCAATGCTGTATAATGTATTTCTGGATGTTGTTGTCCTCTATAGCCGATGCCATTCGGCATTGCTGTATAATGTATCGCTGGGATTTGTAGTCCTCTCTAGTTGATGGCATTATTCTGCATTGAGGTACAATGTATTGCTGAAATTTGTAGTCCTCTATAGCCGATGCCATTTGGCATTGCTGTATAATGTATCACTGGGATTTGTAGTCCTCTCTAGTTGATGGCATTATTCTGCATTGAGGTACAATGTATTGCTGAAATTTGTAGTCCTCTATAGCCGATGCCATTTGGCATTGCTGTATAATGTATCACTGGGATTTGTAGTCCTCTCTAGTTGATGGCATTATTCTGCATTGAGGTACAATGTATTGCTGAAATTTGTAGTCCTCTATAGCCGATGCCATTTGGCATTGCTGTATAATGTATCACTGGGATTTGTAGTCCTCTCTAGTTGATGGCATTATTCTGCATTGAGGTATAATGTATTGCTGAATTTTGTAGTCCTCTATAGCTGGTGGTATTGTGCATTGCTGTATAATATATTTGTGAGATTTGTAGTCCCTCTACAGCTTGGAGTCAGTGCCAGAACTACCAGTTTGCAGCAGGGACCGAGCCCTGGCACTTCACCACTGTTCTAAAATTATTTGTCTGTATTGTCACATGACACTAAAAAAAAAAAAATGGTATCGACGAGTACTTGAGGAAAAGTATCAGTACTTGTACTCGATCTGGAAAGAATGGTTTTGGTGCATCCCTATGTAATACGTATGCAGAAAATGTAATCAGGACTCCTAACCTTTTGCTGTAGTATTGAAATTAGTAACAAGAAATGCTGTCTCTAGGTGCTGTGCACGCAAACTATGTATTCCACGCAATGCAGTTAATTACAGCTGGGGAATTTCCCCTACGCTGCCTTTACCGAATGTACTCACTCCTGCTCTGATTTGTAAAATCTTGTTTACATATTGGCGTTTAAAAATGAATGTGTTATAAACGTGTTTTCAAACAAGCCTTTATACACTTTGACATGCAGCACCATTGATTTGAATGAATTATGCCAATGCACTTCAATGCTCAGAAAATGTTTCAAGCATGATTTTTAAAATGGTAGGGCAAGAAATGCTGTCTCTAGGTGCTGTGCACGCAAACTATGTATTCCACGCAAAGCAGTTCATTACAGCTGCAGTGACTGCATAATTTGGAGCGGTATCATTAAATCAATAGCACCAATCCCATACATTTTGTGCAATGCACTGCTGCACTAGAGCGGCCATATGTGAAGGAGACCTAACAAATTTGTAATTTCATTATTATACTGTATATCCTGACTATAGAGTTCATTTAGTGATTGTTTTGAATGAGTTTAGCTCAGAATGATTCATTTCCTTCTCCTTTGTTCTTAGTGGGTTAAAGACAAAGGAAGTGATCCTGCAATAAGGAAGCCACACTGAACACAGAGCCACATATATCTTGTCAAAATGCCCTGTTTTTTCCGCCCTCACCCTGCAGCGCCCTCAGGCGGCCGCCTGACTTGCCTTGCGGTAGAGCCGGGCCTGCAGTCAGCACAGATACAACAGCACATGCAGTCAAATCACACACAGAGAACACAGAGAAAAAGCATAAACAGACAACACACAGACATATCACATGCATACAGAGCATGTTCCATAAGCACACAGGCACAGAAAGCATAGCAAGAGCACACACAGAAAAAGCATACACTGTCAAAGTCAGAGAATGTGCAGTAAGAGCATGCAGTCTGAGAACACATAGAGAAAGTACATAGATACAGCACAAATGGTTAGAACAGTCACAACAAACAGATTGCACACACAGACTGAGAATATACAGTTAAGGTCACGCAGTCACCCAGCGCACAGCTAGCCAGCTGGGGGGCAACACTTAGCAGGCAGCATTTCCTGCATCAATAGTCAAAGTAGCTGGTGCTGCTTGAAGGAGTGCCCCAATAATAAAGTAGGGACATTTGCTTCAATAAAAAATGTTTTATCTGACATCTGATTGAGTACACACTTGGGCTCATTGGTTAGTGTGGATGGGCTCATGGTACTGGATAAGACAATGAAGACAGTCTCTAAGAGAACACTAAGGCATTGTTCATACTGGGATCTGGCTTTACTGTCCCTTTGAAAAGTTATCTGTGGTGGATCACTTTTCAGAGGGTGGTAGAGCAGCGGCTGCTCGGTGTTCAGGAGGTGATACTACTGACTCTTGAATGCTGCTTTTTTTTCATCCCAATGGGGATATTCAATCCCTTTCATTGTAATTGTCATGTCTGGCAAGTGGCACCTCATGCCAAATGCAACATTGTGTTTAAAATTTGCAGTGGGTGTGACGCAAGGCATCATGGCCATGGCATGTACAGTATATAGGGTTTCACGGATGCTTTTGCACCTTTTAGGTGTGTGGATGGGGGGGCGTAATCAGCGGTAAAAACACAAATCAACCATCTGTTTTCACTGGCTCCTTGTCGCCCATCTGACCTTAAGGAAGGAGAAGTGCTGCCTCCAGTGAGAGAGTGCTGTTAAAAGACAAAACACACAACTGTTAAAAAAAAGATCAAGTCACAAAAACACCGGGCAAAAAGACCCACCTGGATCAAAGAAATAGTTCAGCGAAGGCAACTAGCCCTGTGTGACCCATTGCACTAGTGGCGTGGGTGAAAGGAGATTGTCAACTAAGCAGCTTAGTGCAGTGGGGACCGGGGTAGTGGGTGGGGGGGATGTTGTGAGTTAGTTTTTTGTGAAAAGGTAATCTAACCCTTTAAGCACAATCGCTGAACAGTACTGCTAACCAGAAAGCAGATCCTGCATACACAATAAAGAATTGGGTTGCACCCATCTAATTGTATATTTATAGATTTTTACAGGTAAACAAGGATTTCAAAGCATTAATTCTCACTGATATAGTTTTTTACATTAATCGGATCACATTCACATGTAGCGTTTATTTGAAAAATACTAAAGCATCTCTGTATAAATAACAGATTGAATTCCCCAGCGTTTCCTGATCTGTACCCAGTTACAACAAAGCATGAGGAAGACGTAGACATTGCCTGGGCTTGTATAATAACAGTGTGGCGCAGTGAGATACAATCACTTCATTAGACAGAGCCATCTCACAGTATCATTATTTCAGCATGACAACAATGTTGCAAACCTTTTTTCTTGTGCTGTGCTCAGGGCCCTCTGTTGGGTCTAATGTTACTCGAGCCTGTTATTTACACAGTATGATTTGATGAAATAGCTAGAGCATCTCCTTTGTATATGCAGCATGCCACTGGTTTTGTAACTGCATAGGCAATGTCATTATTGCTGCCTTTGTACACAGCAGTAATCAGGAAATACATTTCATCATTAAAAGACCAGAACAGGAGGTTCTTGATTGTTACAAACCCCTAACTGTAATTATTACTGACAAAGATTCTGTTCATATGCTGCAGCTGAATGGACAATATATTTGTAGTTTATGTTTTCATAATATTGTGCTAATGCAGAAGCTTTGAAGACATATTAAAAGGAATCTAGTTTTAATGTCAGTGAAATAATAGTTACAAGTTATGTAAACGGGGACGGTCACTAAATATAGATTAACATGATGTACAGTAGGCTACTTTAATAAAGTAGAACTATGAGGTGAGTGAAAATCACTCAACCTCCTAATTTAAGCCGGCGTGTCATAATGAAACTGTCACATGTCGGCTCAATAGATCGGGAAGTGAGCGAACACATACTGTTGCTCGCTCACTTCTCGATCATCTCCCTGCAGAGAGCCGTGACTGTCAGTCATGGCTCCCTGAAAGGAATCCCCCCCCCCCTCCCTGCTCCGATCCTCCAGCGCTGACTGGAGGAACAGACGGGGGAGGGGGCAGTTACAGCTGGCTCTGCCTCTAGATAGGCAGAGCTATGAGGCAGAGCACGCTGTCACTCACGTAGCTGGGTGGATCTCGACAGTAATGTCGGGATCTGTCCCGGCTGTGGCAGTCTAAGTATACCGCAAGCTGTAGCTTGCGATACACTGAGCTTTGGGTCACAGGAGGACGCTAGTTTATGTCCTCCCGTGTCCCTTAAGAGAACTATGGGGGAAAACACTTACCCCATAGTTCTCTTTTAAGCCAATCTGGTATGTCTATCTATCTATCTATCTATCTATCTATCTATCTATCTATCTATCTATCTATCTATCTATCTCTTGCAGGTTCATGATTCATTTTATACCCCTGAGTTTATTGGTGGCAACAAACACACAAGTAAAAAGCAGGTGCACTGCATAGGAAACACAGATAGAAACAATCACTGTCTGTGAAAAAGATGTAAAAAAGAAGTTATAGTTAGGCAGTGACAATTGTTACAACTAGAAATATGCCCCTCAAGTTGCTGAAGCAGTCCCACGAAAAAATTCCTAAATTCTGATGTTTGGCCCTCTATAAAATAATGTACAATTTAATGAACAAACTTCCAACTTCCAAATGATTGCACTTGTTATTTTGAAAGCCAGTGTAAAGGAAAAGTAGTGATGAAATAAATGCCCTCAAATCAGGCTTCTGGCAAGGGAGGAGCTGACAGGCAGTAATGGGATAAAAAAGGAATAGATATACTGCAAATTATACAGTGTTTCATTACACAATCAGAAATATGTATTTCTACACGAATCACTAAACCAGCAGTAAAGATTTAATTGTTCATGAGACTTCTTTAAAATCTCAAATAAACTTCTAAACATCAGAGATACCTTATGACACACATATGAGGGCACATATGGCTAATGAAGAGACATAAAATAGTCAACGGTATACATTTTCTCAAGGATACATATACTATAATTGGCCCGCTCTATATTTGGATTTTGCATTGGATGACCATTGCAAACTGTGAATGCAGGGAAAGAATAGTAATTAGAAATTGCAATGGTCCATTAGAGTCTTGACTTAAAAAATAACCAGTTTGCCCACATGCTGCTCCCTAATAACCCTCATTGAGAGTTCCAGCGAATGGAGGAGGACAGGCTTTAGATTGTATGATCATAATTATCCACGTCTGTGCGTGCTAAGAGGAGGTATTCATATCACCATAAGGGGAGCAAACCTTGTAGATGTGCTAGATAGCAGATGTTTCTAGTATCCACCTCACAATTACAGTAATGTGCCAGTGAACTGTGCAATGTGTTCTGGAGTGCCAGTAAATCATTTGTTAAAACAAGGCAACTCTGTTAGTGGAAATGAACAGTTTGCTGACAATTTAAGTGAGGTACCCAGGCATTACCAAACCAAACATATTGGATTTACAGAGGGTGAATGGAATAACAGAAACACTTAAAACAGAAAACACCATAAACAGAAAAAACATATTGTAAATCTAAAGCCAAAACCATGCTTATGGAAGCATCATGGGAACATTGTGCCACATAGGGTACACCTGATACCTTGAATGTTATAACACCATGCAAAGCAATCATTGCAAGATGGCTTCAACTACCATTATGGATCCCCCATCGTGTTCAACAGTTGGCAGCAGATATTGTCAGTTGAAGGCATTCATTGGCTTTTTCCAAAGAAAATCCATTCAAATATAGATAATAGGTTTATAAATTACTTATTGAATCATGTTTCCATTCCAGTTTTTTCCCCCTTACACCAGACTGGGTTTCCATGCATTGAGCTTGGAAGGGGATACTTTCTGAACAGCAGCCTCACTATGATGTCCAGCTTTGTGAAAATCTGTGGTACTGTGCATCACACCGCAGGTCTCTGTAATGTGCATCACACCGCAGTTCTCTGTACTGTGCATCACACCGCAGGTCTCTGTACTGTGCATCACACCGCAGGTCTCTGTACTGTGCATCACACCGCAGGTCTCTGTACTGTTAAGGCCTGGCTAGTAACTTAGGACTTGAAATTTTGAGCCCATAGGGGATCATGTGATAGTGGATTCAGGTGAGTTTTTCTGTTTTTTTTCTTCAAATAAACACTCCACACTCCTCCCAGGCCCGGCCTGCCCCCCTATTCTCTTCCTTTATTTTTTCCTCTTCACTCCCAAAAAAAATATCAAGGGTAGTTACCCACAGATATATATACACCAATTGATATTAAAACCCGTAAAAGAGCCAAACTGTTACACTAATTACATAAAAGACTTAAAGGAGAACTATGGGGTCAGGGCTTTTCCCCATAGTTCTCCTTAGGGTAACGGGAGGACACAAACTAGCGTCACCCTAAGCTCAGTATACCGCGAGCTACAGCTCGCGGTATACTGAGACGCCGCAGCTGAAGCGGATCCCGACAATTATGTCTGCATCCGCCCAGCTGCGTGAGTGACAGCTGGCTCTGCCTATCTAGTGGCAGAGCCAGCTGTACCCGCCCCTCCCCCGTCCATTCCGCCAGTCAGCGATGGAGAATCGGAGCGGGGAGGGGGGAATACAGCCCCTTCCTTGTCACGGCAGAGAACCGTGACAGCGTCGAGAAGTGAGCGAACGCCAGTATGTGTTCGCTCACTTCCCGATCTACTGAGCCGACCTGTGACATTCTCATTGTCACAGGTTGGCTAGAACTATGAGGTGAGTGAAAAGCAATCACCTCATAGTTCTCCAGACATCCCAACTCTCCCGGCCGCCCGGGAGAGAAACACTTCTTCCCGGAAAGGTTTAATCTGCTCGATCGAGCAGATTTAACCTTTCCCTGCAATCGTTTTTTTTTTCTTTTCTGACAGTTAAAAAAAAAGCCTGCAGATAGCAAAGAAGCTATTGCTTCCTGTGCTATCTGCCATCATTTCAGGGGGGTGCTCTCTCTCTCCCTGAAATGAGAGGTACACCTCCCTGAAAGTCCTTCTTTCAGGTTGGGATCCCTGGTTCTCCTTCAAAGGAGAACTGTGAGGTGAGTAAAAAGCACTCAGCCTTGTAGTTCGAGTCGACGTGTGACAATGAAACTGTCACACGTCGGCTCAATAGATCAGGAAGTGAGCGAACACATACCGTCGCTCGCTCACTTCTCGATCATCTCCACGCAGAGAGCTGTGACTGTTAGTCACGGCTTCCTGCAGGGATTCCCCACTTCCCCCCTCCGATCCTCCAGCGCTGACTGAAGGAATGGACGGGGGAGGGGGCGGGTACAGCTGGCTCTGCCTCTAGATAGGCAGAGCCAGCTTGTCACTCACGCAGCTGGGTGGATCTCGACAGTAATGTCGGATTCCGTCCCGGCCGCGGCAGTCTCAGTATACCGCAAACTGTAGCTTGCAATATACTGAGCTTTGGGTCACGGGAGGACACTAGTATATGTCTTAGTGACCGTTATCGCTGAAAGTGAAAGAAAATCCAATGTTTTGAGTTGTCACCAGAACAGGAATAGATGGAAAATATTCCAATGTGAGCACTAGTTCTAGTGACCCTACTGACCACAGATTTTCTCTCTGCTCCATCCTGAGCATCTCCATCCATCTGAAGTTTATGTAAGAGACAGTGTACAGATCTGTGATGTGTATAGTTTTTTTAATGAATCTGAATGCAGCAGTATTGAATAATGTGGGCCCATGCACACAGCTTCATTGTACTCAGTAATCTTGTGCTGCGTTTAGCTGTGTAAAATTAAAGTTGGAAATTCTTAATCCATGGTCAGTACTTATGTGTAATTTACACATGGATGCATGTAAACACATGTGCACATGCTGTGATTGAAAACTGAGCTAGAGCAATGGAAGAAGACTTTTACAGATATGAACATTTTAAGGATATTTACATGTGTAACCAAAACACAATACAAACAATTACATGCAATTTTTTTTCATGCAAGATCTTTGTGAAAGCAAAATTCTGCATGGATATTAGTATTTTGTTATGCCCTTGTGCATAAACCCTAAAAAAGTGCCATGGCTATTTTTTGATAAATTATTTTTGAGTGTTTTATTATTTAATGTGCTATATTATTTCATATTACTGTTTTCAGTGATATTAAAAAGTGTCCGCAAGGTGGCGCTATGAAACCAGTCTTTACGCTCCCCTGCTCCGTTCACCTGCTCTTCTAGCCAGTCGATATATTTTCATTGGATTTTTGTATCATATTTTCCTAAAGTTGATTTCAGTGTCTTTTTTCAATCTGGGAAGTAACCACCACTCATGCATCCGGTAACTAAAGCCACAAATGCTCAAGGATACATTTAAAATATGATTGTTAAAGCCTGTAGATAGGTGACTGTAACTTTCATATTATATGTTTCTGTAAGATTATGGGGGAGTTAACGTAAGAAACACATCAGTTGTGTGCCAAATTCACAATTTTATTAGACAAGTTCTTTGAGGTGTTGCACCAGCCATGCCAAATAATGTAAAAGTGCTATGCAACAGTGTCTACAAATGTCTGATTACTTGTACCAAGGTATTGAAGAACCTGTGCTAACTACAGAAATGGGTGATGTGAATGGACCACCAATGAGGTGCAGCAATGCAAGAACTAGAGGAGAGGGGGATATTTATAGATGGACAGTGAGGTGCTACAATGCAGGAAGGAGAGGAGAGTGAAATGTGCATGGATCACCAGTGAGGTGCAGCAATGCAAGAATGGAGGATGTGCATAGACTGCCAGAGAGAAGCAACAGCACAGGAACGAGAGAACAGGGGCATGTGCATGGACAGTCAGCGTGGTGCAGCAACGCAGGAATTATAAGAGGACAAATGGACAAACAGGTGCAGCAACGCAGGAAGGAGTGGAAAGGAAAGGATGATGTGTATGGACGGCCAGCAAAGTGCAGCAATGCAGGAAGGAGTAGAGAGGGGAATGTTTATGGACGGCCAGCAAGGTGCCACAATACAGGAAGGAGTGGAGAGGGAAATGTGTATGGAAGGCCAGTGAGGTGCAGCAATACAGGAAGGAGTGGAAAGGATGATGTGTATGGATGGCCAGCAAGGTGCTGCAATGCAGGAAGGAGTGGAGAGGGGGATGTGTATGGAAGGCCAGCAAGGAGCAGCAATGCTGGAAGTAGTAGAGAGGGGGATGTGTATGGACGGCCAGGGAAGTGCAGCAATGCAGGAAGTAGAGGAGAGTGGGACGTGCATGGATCACCAGCGAGGTGCAGTAATGAAGAAAGGAGTGGAGAGTGGGATGTGCATGGATTACCAGTGACGTGCAGCAATGCAGGAAAGAGTGGAGAGCGGGATGTGTATTGATTACCAGTGATGTGCAGCAATGCAGAAAGGAGTGGAGAGTGGGATGTGCATGGATGGCCAGCGAGGTGCAGCAATGCAGAAAGGAGTGGAGAGTGGGATGTGCATGGATGGCCAGCGAGGTGCAGCAATGCAGAAAGGAGTGGAGAGTGGGATGTGCATGGATGGCCAGCGAGGTGCAGCAATGCAGAAAGGAGTGGAGAGTGGGATGTGTATTGATCACCAGTGACGTGCAGCATTGCAGGAAGGAGTGGGATGTGCATGGATTACCAGTCAGGTGCAGCACTGCAGGAACTAGAGGAAAATAAGAACATTTAGGTTGATTTTAGCAGATTACCTCATATTTGTGCCCAAATTTTAATGCAAACCAGAAAAAGCGTTCCTGCATCTGGTGCACCACCATGTAACAAATTAATGAATTGGCAAGTACCGCTTTTTCCTAACTTATCACATAAACTGCTAATTAAGCAGGCATATAGAAATTGGCACATTCATTGCAGAGTGGCAGTCTTTGTTAATCCCCCTGTATGCATGTCCTATTCATGAATTATGACTAAGAAGAAAACAGGTTATAAACACGAAGGGAAGCTTCTGTTTATATGAACGCCTCATCCTTTCATGGATCAGGCGTTGCAGAAAAACCTGCCGGTGGCCACTAGGTGGAGACAGTGAGTCTGTGTCTGACAGATAGGCACCATTCAAAACAAAACAGGGAAAGCAAGCAAATAAGACACTTGTAATCAAAGCCCCAGAGTCTGGAAGTGACAGGGAGGAGGCAGATCTTCCCAGGCACAGGCTCTGCCACTTAACATGCCGCCCCAAATAAATCAGGGGGGCAGCTGATGAGGTGACATGCAACTCCAAAGCAAGAATAACCTGTCTACTTAGAGGAAGTGTCACCTAGAAGGACAATCCAGATCTCTGCTGATCAGTGACACAAGTCACGTCTCTTCTTTTTTTCCTTCTGTGTATTTTTGAGAGTATAGAGGGGACACAGGAACGCCATGTACAGGCAAAACTGGGAGCAGATGGCACTTTGATCTGAAGATGGCGTATATACAGGTAGGTGTCATTCACACTCTTACTGATTGCTGTAAAGGAAGAGTTTAGTTAGAACTTGTAACCAATGAACAAGTAACTGGTGACAGGCTGCACAGAATGACATGGAACACCAAGGTGACAACACTGCTGTGCAATCAACTGCCTAGTGGAAGAGCATCAATCAGACAGGACAGGAGAACAATCTGATCAGTCTGTGCTTTGTATATGGCCGCAGCAAAACTTTACCATACACAACATAGCATTTAACAATTAACAAAGAGATCTACAGGTCAGGAAGAAAAGTAAACATCGAGTGTTCAGCCTTCAGTTGTATTTGATGTGTCCATCCATCTAACTAGGGGGGGTTGGTGGAGGTGCAGCTGTCCAAGGTGGAATAAAAGCTGACCCGTGTTTTTTTGTTGTTTTTTAACCTGTAAGCTTTATTGATCACTTAAAGCTGAAGTCCCAGAGACAGAGACAGAGGCATATTGGGATTTGTAGTTAAAGCACAGTTGGAGTTGTCCACTCCTTGCATAGGAGGGATGAGGTGATCACCAGCTGCCAGGGGAGTGGGGTCAGATAAGTGAAAATTCCACCCTTGAGCTAGGCATTAAATAAAGCCTTTCCATTTTCATGACATGCCTTATTCTATACACGGTGATGTCATCACTGAGTCTCTGTGCTTCTCTGTACAATACAGGCAGGTCATGGCTGGTGGGAGGAGCCGGCAGAGTGATGTACATAGATTCATGAAAGCTTCACAGCACCCTTCCTCAGTATTCCTCTCAAGAGCCCTCAGCCATAATGCAAGCAGTGGGATGTCTCTTGAGAGTAGTTATGCAAATATCAAAGGGCGAATGTGAGTAGACTTCTTTAAATAATGCCCACATGCAATACTAAAGCCTCCATGATTAAAAGAACTCAATTGAATGGAAGGGACAATCCATGGACAGCATGACTGGGGAGGAAAGCACTAAATGATGCTGGATGTTCTCCAGCCAGGAAATGGGGCAGGCTCTGAATTGCTGCAGCTTCTTATGGACATTGTGGGAATCTCACAGTGTGCAGTGAATTTGGAGACTCAGTGAGATCCCCATAATGTCTGGAAGCAGAGAGTTAAATGGAGGAGGTGGCATCCTGGAAGGTAAGATGTTTATACTTTGCAGCAACCCTCCACACATAACATGCAGCTTTTTAATGATAATTCACATACTCAGTGTGTTGTGTAAATTATCATTTTTTCATGGAGTTTGGCTTTAAGGTAAGGCTGGGGTTCTGCATTAAGAGATGTTAGCATAGCTTCCTAATAGAATAGAACAACTGCATTCTAATGTTAGCATGGCAATGTCACATCATTCTCTGTACAAACATAACATTTTCTTCTTTTAATAGCATCATGACAATGACCAAGGTAAAAAGTAAATCAATAAAATAGTCTTGTAACTGGGAAATATAATGATCCAAAGGTTCTTCACATGAAAGCGGGACTTACTTGACATGAGATTCATTAGGAGTTCTGCGACTGGCGCCCTACATAGACTCTTTAGTGTATATATAGCTTTATACACATATGCACACACCTTCGCGTGGAATTGTATCATATACAATGGGCCAGATAAACTATTGTCGGTCCGACAAATATTTCGCACATACAAATCTGTTTTTTGGGGATGCGCCAAATAATCATTTTATTTCAAAGGTTTGAAATAAAAAATGTGGTTATTGTAAAAAAAACAACAAATTGCCACTTTTCGCACAAAGAGTCTCACAAACTGCACCAAATAAATGAATGGTCCAGAAAATGAGTTTGTCAATATTTGGCGCAATAGGTGTGCAATAGTGCACCAAAAGTATGGCGCCGCAAGGACTGGAAAAATCCAGGAGCAAGATAGCCAATGTGCCTTCAAAATGACAACTGGCGCCTAAATTTTGAGGTTTTATTTAGTTGTCCATGGAACTAGCTCCAAAAACCAAATCCTGCTCGCTCCTGGATTGGACAGATTGTTCATCCTGAGAGTTACTCATTGTACTATGCACCAAAAAAACTAAGGAGGCTATTCACAAAAGAAGCCACAGGATATAGCCGTAGCTTCGACGAATCCTTTGGCTTACTTCGGCCGCTCGCTCGTCCCCCCCTTCTTGCTTTCTTGCCCTGCCAGGCCTTTGCTTGGATTAAGTGTCTCATTGGTAATTTTTTTTACCCCATTTTTTGGTGGTGGGGTTCAACCTTAAAATTCCTACCAGACCTAAAGGGCCCTTTTTTAAACTTGGGGTCCCTCCTAACTTTCTTAGCAGACCTAAAGGGTCTTGCAAGACTCGGCTCCGCGGCATTTGGCTATTCACTCACTGCTGTTCGGCCCCTATGGACGAACGGCAGCAAGTGAAATGCCAGGCGTTCGGCTTAGCCGATCCAGGATCGGCTGAGTCGCACGGGTTCTTCACGTCACGAAGCTAGCCAAAGTACGGCTGAAATCAGCCGTACTCGGCTGAAGTTTATAGTCAAACAGCGTTCGGCTCCCTTCAATTCGGCCTCGGTTATTTACTCGGTTGCCGAATAACCCCCTAAATGCGCTGTGAAAGTTAATTTGACATGCGATGCGTCAAAGTGAGATGTCACGTGCGACAATTTACATTGCTCATCAACCCCCAATCTTTGTTTATCTGGCCCAATGACTGCAGGGTAAGGAAAAAAGAAAATCAATACTTTGGCCCGTCTCGCAGCTCAGTGTGTTTTCATCATACGGTTAGTTTGGATGTGACAAGTGCACAAATGTTCACAAATGAGCATATTACAGGCAGGTTGCTTCTGGTTTGTGTCTTGGTTTTCATGTCTGCTGGGTGGAGCTGTAACTTGGATTGGGTGATGTCTTTATTGCATGGCAAAGCAGACATGATCAGCAAAGCAACAGTTGTAGATGCTGGGAGCAGATGTTAGTCACTTGCTATAAATTATTTCCCTGAGCTCTCTGAGTGTCAGGTTACCTCAGTCCAACCACAGCCGTGATCTTTTGTGTCTACATAGGTTATTGCAGTTCATATATTATTAATGGCCATACATTGTGTGACATTGGCATTACCACTGTGAGATTCAGGCCCTTATGTACAAAGACATACCTCGTTATCCAGTAAGACCCCTTTCACACAGGCGGCGCTTGTTCCGGTCCCCTGCTGACTGGACCAGTATGGAATGAATTTCCCTCTTGTGACACCTTTGTCCGTCCAGTTTTTTCTTCTATCAACTGAACTTACCGGACCCATGTTAGGCCTATAGGGAGTCAGATGTAAGTGGACATATTTTCTTCTACATCCGATTACCTCCGATCCATCATGCCAAAACTCTAATCGGATGTAAACAGACGCACATCTGCTTACATCCGACTCCCCTTAGTGTTACATTGGCCTTCAGATCTGCCTAAAAAACTGACAGATGGATCTAAACGGATTGCCTTAATCAAAGGGGCCTAAGGCATTTCGAAGAGTAATGGCGACCTGGAATGTTCAGTAGCCCATAGCAATAAAAAATAAAAGTTCACTTAGGGCTAAATAAAGAGAATTTGATAAAAAAAAACAAAATGAGGGACAGTCCCTCCAAATGAGGGACAGTTGGGAGATATACATAACAGGGCTTCCCCCTATACTCCCCTGCAACTTCTACTCTACACAGGCTGCAGAAGAGGTGATGAAACAAGGCAGCAGAATGCTGGATATTGAAGCCTTTATCTGCCTGGTTAGAGTCTCTCTATTTCCGATCGATCATCAGATGGACCGGTATTTTGCTTCTTCTTCTCCTATCAAAATTCCAGCAGCAGCTGTGGCTGCTGCTCTAAACATTGGCAAAGCAGCCATGGCACAAGATTGCAGCACAACTTCACAGGCAGATGAAGCAGGAAGCTTGAAGAAGACAACTTCTAATTATGCCACAGGAGAGATTGCTTGTCATTGGCCAAAACAAAAACACATGAAGCATAAAAAATGCATAAAACAACAAAAATGTACAAAAAAAATATGCACAAATATGAATCTAGGGTTACCATACTGTATATATGGAGGAGCAACTTTTCCACCCTAGGACAGGACTACAAAACACCTGTGCCTCTCTTCATCTCAGTAACTTAGGGAAGGTATTCTGTAATCCACAGAGAGAGACTTGAAAACATGTTAAATGATAAAGAGTCAGCAGAGGCAGAGAGCACAGGAATCTATCAGATCATAAGATTTATGGCAGGATCAACAAGCATTTTTTGCACTTATCAAATAGATCAGCTGTCACTAAATGGCGGACCACAGCCCGGACACAGACCGTGGTGCTGTCCGGACCGCGATCACTGACCTGCGCTGGGTTATGGGTAGCTGACAGTGGCCAGTGTTTCCATTGCCAACCACAACCCAGTGCAGGCCCCCCCTTCACATTAGTCATTGGTTGCTAGGACCGCTGACTTCCTAGCAACCAATTACATCAGGCAGGGCTGCCTGATACAACTATAAGTGATCTGGGTGGCTTAATGAAACATAAACTAAGATAATAAATCTTTTGCTATAGGCACTAGAAATGAGGGATACAACAGTTTGAAAGATGCTGATGGTGCGGCAACATTGATAAATTCCCCCATCAGGGCTTCCCTCATCAGCTGTCAGAAGCCAGCTGAAGGGCCAGGTATCAGACTATCAAGCACATTCCTGTGCTTGATGATCTGTATTGGACAGCAGGAAAGACATCAGAGGTCTAGTAGACCCCTCATGAACTTGTCACCTCCAAATGCTTTTACATAGGGGCTTGTTAATCCCTTTGTGATAACAAAAGTTAAGTTAAAATAAATGTAAAAAAAGAGATAGAAAAGTAAAAACATATTAAAGTAGAAATAAAAAAAAAAATTAAAACCAACTCTGCTGCCCCCTCTTTTTCTAATGAACACGTGCTTGTAAGGCATGCACGTGTATGAAAATGGGGGGGGGGGGGTGAACTTTTAACAAAAATAAATAAATTTAAAAAAACTGTAATGTGCCGGGATTGGCACATTAGCACTGTGCCTGTGAACACACAAGCAGCTGTGCAACTGTTGGTGTGAATGCACCCTAAATAGGGGACCATGTTACAGACACAAATTGAGTGACCTTCTCTCTGGACGGCGATTCAAACCTCAGCTCTATGAGAATTTTATTTACCAGACCTCCTTGAATTTTAATTCACTACTCCGTAATAGATATTACAAAACACCTTTAATGGTATATTTAACAGAGCAAAAGGAAGCCAATAAGAGAACTACATTGTTAGAGTTAAACCACTTTTTTATTTATTTACAGGGGTTTTCATACTTAGTATTCTGAGGAGACACTGTATTCTCTTCAGAGATTCTTTGTATTACTTTTGTAGCACACTGATCCGGCTTGCAGCTCCACAATACAGTGAGCTGCAAGCCGACTCAGTGGCTGTAACAGCACCGTGATTACTACGATTGGCTATCGCAGTGATTACAGTGCTGGGACCCCCTAATTCGCTGTTGAAGGACCTCAACTGAAAGATCCTGATGGAATAATCCCATCATCAAATGATGGGATTATTCCATCACGATCTTTCAGTTCAATAAAGACCGATGATGCTCAGGGACCAGTGCTCATTGAGTTAATGCTGTCGCTGGGTCCCTCTGTGTCTGAGACAGACCTTCAACAGCAAATTAGAGGGTCTAACCACTGTGATCACTGCGATAGCCAATCGCAGTAATCACAGTGCTGTTACAGCCACTGAGCCGGCTTGCAGCTCACTGTATTGTGGAGCTGCAAAGCGGATCAGTGTGCTACAAAAGTCATACAAAGTATACCTGAGGAGAATACAGTGTCTTCTCAAAATACTAAGTATCAGAGGTGATCGAGAGGTGAGTGAACGCCGGTATGTGTTCGCTCACCTGCCGATCTACTGAGCCGACCTGTGACAGTCTCATTGTCACAGGTCGGCTAGAACTATGAGGTGAGTGAAAAGCACTCACCTCATAGTTCTCCTTTTAATTCTTCGTGGCATAGATTCAACAAGGTGTTGGAAACATTCCTCAGAGATTTTGGTCTATATTGACATGATAGCATCATTTGGTTGCTTCAGATTTGTCGGCTGCACATCCATGAAGCCAATCTTCCATTTCACCACATCCCAAAGGTGCTCTATTGGATTGAGCTCTGGTGACTGTGGAGGCCATTGTGAACTCATTGTCATGTTCAAGAAACCAGTTTGAGATGAAGTGAACTTTGTGACATGGTGCATTATCCTGCTGGAAGTAGCCATCAGAAAATGGGTACACTGTAGTCATAAAGGGATGGACATGATCGGCAACAATAGTCAGGTAGGCCATGGCATTTAAACAATGCTCAAATGGTACTAAGGGGCCCAAAGTGTGCCAATAAAATATCTCCCACACCATAACACCACCACAAGCCTGAACCGTTGATACAAGGCAGGATGGATCCATGTTTTCATGTTGTTCTGACCCTACCATCTGAATGTCACAGCTGAAATCGAGACTCATCAGACCAGGCAATGTTTGTCCAATCTTCTACAGCAGGGCTCAAAATTTCCACTCTCCTGCTCGCATTTGGCGAGTAAAAATAAGGTGAGGGTGAGTGGAAATTTGGTGGGGGGTTAATAAGGGGAGTGTATTATTTTATGTGGGGGGGTTAATAAGGGGGCAGCATATTATTTTATGTGTGGGGGGTTAATAAGAGGGAGTGTATTATTTTATATGTGTGTGGGGGGGGGTTAATAAGGGGGCAGTGTATTATTTTTTGTGTGCGGGGGGGAATTTTATTATTATTATATTTGTGCAGGAGGGAGGGGGGTGTAACGTTGTTGAGCAGTGTATTATTGTGCTTTAAGCTGGCCATACACCTTACAACCATCGGCACCAATTCAGAGATGATTTGATGATCTACAGCCAAGTGATGGACAGATAATGTCCAGTATTGTTTGTAGTCAGGCCCGGTTCACACCTGGGCATTTTGTAGTGCGTTTGAAATCCCATTATTTCCTATGGGTATGGTTCACACCTGGGCGTATTACAGGCCGTATGAACGCGCTACAAAACGTCCTACGCCCAAAGAAGTACAGGAGCTTCTTTGAGGCGTTTTTGTCGCGTGTTTCCTTTGGTAAACGTGCGTGTTACGTGGTTTTTTAAGCGCGAAACGACAAACGCGCATATTCGATACGCCTAGGTGTGAACCCAGCCTTAAGGTATTTGAATGCATTTTTAAGATGTATGTCCTGAGTTTATTGTTACTTTATGTTGTAAGATTTATTGTTATTTATTGTTACTTATTGTGATGTTTTCAGACAGTTGTGGCTGTCGCACTGATCTCTACGTCAGCAGAAACAGGTTCCATTATATCAGCCAACAACATGGGGCACAAAGAGAAAAAATAGGCCCTACAAAATTACATTAAAGCTCTCATCATTGGGAAAACCCAATACATTTTTCTCCCCACATTAGATGGAATATTAAATTACAGATGATCTACTTCTGCTCAGGTTTTTTAATATGCTTTAGGCCAGGGCTGCACAAATCCCAGGAGACAGGTAGCCAATAAAAATTACAGCTGGATCCTTACTTTTGAGGTGTTCTCTAGATGTTATCAATGAAGCTGGCTCATTAAAAAATCCTGCTGGCTCCTGGATTGGACAGACTGGCTACTGAACTCCATATTAATTTGTCCACCCCTGCCTTAGGTACTTTCTATCTTTTCATTCAGCTCCATAAATTCTCTACTTCGGTTCTATTATCATTGTCTCTGTACCCCATGTTTTTTGTCCCCCACCATCTTTTATGTTCTCCTTCTTTCCTCCCACTCTTGACTCCATGCACCTCTGTTGATTCCGTCCACCTACTTCTGTACATCTCCTCTTTCATCCCTACGCATTTTTCATGCATATATATGAAGGATTCTTTAGTTTCCTCTTGGAGCAAGCACATAGTTAGCCATTGCTACGCAACTATCTCCCTGTAATCAAATGTAATCTAATATATCAGTGGCTCTGGAATATCAGTGCAGCAAACACGCAGTCTGCCTTGCATTGATTAAGAAAGACAATGATTGTAAGTATTCCTATAACATATCATTGACTGTATGTCATATTTTATTTTACAACATTATTGCAGTGTCTAATAGTTTTGCTGTGAGACTATTTTTATGATAATATAGAGGAAAGTTGTGTCTTTGTATAACTAAGCTCGTGACTACGTCAGCATAAATTCATATTTTCTTGATTGTAGCAGAAGCCTGTAATCGCTGTGACAAGCTGGAGAATCACATTATTTTGACTCTGCTGATCAGATAATGTCACTTATCATTTTATTACTATTGAAAAGCTGTCTGTTATGTGTCTTTGTAAGGAAATACAAAGGGTGTGGATGACTGAAAACAGACTTGTAAAGCTTGCAGTCTATACAGGCATTGTGTAGTGGAATCAGTGGATCTGTTGGAGAAATAAACAGCTACATGAGGGGAAGATGGGGGTACCCATCTTAAAACTGGAATATAAATGTGAATTTTTATGTGCTGATTTTTTTTTCACAAATGTAGGAAACATTTCAGAAATGTAGATGATAATATCTATGCCAAGAATTTATGCTTTTTTCATTTCGTTACTGGGAATTTTCTAAATTAAAATAAGCCACATGTAGAGGGAGTGGTGGGATTGGGGGGTCTGTGCTGTAGAGCTGGGTTTTTTAAATGAAAGTGATATATGTGATAGGGAGACTCCTAAGTACCATGGATAGTGCAGACACTGATCAATAATAATACTGTAAAACTTACAGAGGCCATAGATGATCACATAGGTCACGCTGAAGTAAAATACATGCATCTTTATCCCGTTGGTTAAATGATTTTCCACACATACCTGGAAATGTTTTCATATGATACATACTGCCAGACGCTAACCCATAGTTGACTTTTACATGACCCAATTGCTGCAAGCATTCCATTAATGATTTGCATCTCTTACTTCTATTGAGCCACAGGTATGTGCAAGTAGTTAATACTGGTATTTAAATTCACATTTCTAATATATTTGAGTGATTTTACAGGGCATGGTTTATTGTTGCCCTTCATAGTAATAATATGTTCTTTTAAGTCCAGTCACAGCATATTTACTGTTTGAATTAACTTTTTCATCACTATTCTTTTAGGACAATAGTTCTTTTTATCATGTATATGTTTATACCCTTAATGTTATTTAGACTACATTTTAAAGACCAGTTACTTTCTTGAGCTCTTCTAAGATTTAATAACCACTCATGTCCTTTCAAATAGTGGTTACCTGGCTGTCACAAAACTCTCCGTAGCAGAACACCTGTCAAATGTAATGCTATGCTGTGAAGCCCTCCAAAAGAGAGATAATTAGATGTCGCATCCTCCTGATTGCTGTTAACTGATGACATTTTTTTTAATCAAATTGTTTGCAACCTGCTGACCTTAGTAAATAATTATTTTTCAGATGAACTTTTATGGATTTTAACTTCCAGGGTACACGCGGACAATAGGTGACAGTAATCCACATAGGTGGATTACAATAGGTGACAGTCTGGGTGTTTTTGCTTGGATTTTTTTCTTAAAGTGACACTAAACTCAGGAGTTGAATCTTAAAAATGCATTCAAGTACCTTAACTGTTAACACTTTACTTCATTTGTGTATCACTCGGCTGTAGATCCTCAAACCATCTATGAAATTGTGCTGACACTGTCTTTCCTTCTCGAGGGTGGCTAATTTTGTTCCCCATGGTCCCTAAAAACTTGAAGATTTTAAATGTACATTTTGATTGGTGTTTTCATAGACACAGAACCCATCATGAATAAATTATATTACGTTCTGTTACCAGAACAATAATTGAGAGAAAATCCCAAATTTTAAAATTTTAAGTTGTCACCAAAACAGTAGTAGAGGGGAAATTGTCCAGTGGAAACACTTTTTCCATGTCAATTGCCTAAGAGGGAATGTCCCTCACTTTGGAAAGATTTCTTCTTACTTCCTGTTGTGTCTACAGAACAGGAAGTGAAGGAAAATCTATTGAATTGGACCCAGATGGCAAAAAAAAACTTGGCAGGGTTGACCATTTTTTACTCTATCTGAAACGCAAAGAAAACATTTGGCTTTGGATATTCTTATGTTTATCTATGTAATGAGTGACCAGCTGTTTGCCAGAAGAGAGATTGTTTGCCATAAGAGAGCTGCTTTGTCACAATTACTGTTGCAGCCACTGCTCACTCCTTGCTCCTCATATTACACTGATAATTGGGGATAAGCATTGCATCTCAATCAGTAAGAGGTTTTCCTGCAATGACTAGGATGATTTGAGCTTGATAACAAATGTGCATTGGTATTCTTTATATTTATTCTTTTTTACTTGGAATTTTTTATCTCTGCCTGGCCTTGTAGCTAAAATAAAAAGCAGAAATATATTACATCAGCACAGAGAGTCTTCCAGCTTGCTGGAAAATTTGTATATCTCAAAAGTTTAAAGTAACTGAAATAATATAAAAAGGCAAAGACATCTCCTGGATGATGATGTCCCCTCTAAAAGCTCTGAAACTTGTATAACGCAGTTATTTCAGTAAAAAAAAGCATATCTGGGATATGCTGTTGGAGGTCAACTGTCAACTATAAAGCGTGTTGATGTCCCCTTTACTCTGCTGCCCCACACCCTAGCCTATGAGTCCCAAAATGGTAAATATATGCCTTAACCTCCCTGGCGGTCTGATTATGCAGGATTTTAGCATGCCAAAGTGGTACATTGTTTTTCATGGCAATTTGTTGTTTTATATTGTAGGCCTGTAGTTCTTAGTAAATCTTAGGAATAACTCACCTAAATCTGTCCAAACAAGGGTCCGGTAGACATCCCGGGTATGATAAACTTTGAAACACGAAATCATAAATTATAATATAATAGGGCTAGTAATTATTAAAATTTTCGTGTTCGATTAATCAAATTTTTTTTAATCGATTAATTTCGATTAATTATAACGCACATACAGATCCAACTACATTGGCCTATACACATACAGCACAGCAATGAAGTAATAAAATGAACTAGGATCACACTAATCCAGCACGTTATTAATCTCACATGCCCCACTCAATATGGCCGCCGCTCTAGTGGGGCAACTCAGAATAATAATGTGCTGGATTAGAGTGATCCTAGTTAATTTTATTACTTCATTGCTGTGCTGTATGTGTATAGGCTAATGCCTTGGCTGGCGCTCGTGCAGAAACTCTCTTGGGCAAACTCACCGGCCCAAGTGGCTCCGTCGGCTAAAGAAGGGAAGGGGGGAGGAGTCCGGTGACGTCACGGATATCGACGTCACCGGACTCCTCCCCCTTCCCTTCGTTAGCCGTCACGGACATCGACGTCACCGGACTCCTCCCCTTTCCCTTTGTTAGCCGACGGAGCCACTTGGGGAAGGGCGGAGGAGTCCAGTGACGTCGATGTCCGTGACGTCGATGTCCATGACGTCACCGGATGGCCGACAGGACTCCCGGAAGGCGGCGGAAAGGTGAGTGTTTTCATTAGCGATCAAAATAATTTTAATCGATCAAAAAGTCTAACGATTAATCGAGAAATTAATCTTTAATTTCCACAGCCCTATAATAAAATAAATAATTATAAAATATTATAATATAATAATAACAAATGTTTTCACTTTTGAATTTCCCGCCGGCTCCGCCCCCTGCTGTGACGCCGAAAACTAAACTAAAAGTCAGGTGCCGGCATCGGCCGGCCGCGTACTGCAGAGGACACCGCTGGCTCGTAGGGACAAGGTAAGTGACACTTTTGTGCAATCCCGAGTGTGGCTCGGGGGTACCGCTATTGGTACTGAAAATGATCCCCAAGCCACACTCGGGAATACCGCCAGGGAGGTTAAAGTGACATTAAACCCTCAGATTTTTTAACATAAACCAATACTGTAATGTGTGCCTTACTGTAATCCATGGCTGTTTCGCTTCTCTTTGCTGCTCTTCCTTTTAAATCCTCATGTCTTCTCATGCTGGGGGAGAACTTCCCTTTGCAGCTGAGTGCCTCTTCCTGTAGTGCTGGCTCAGGTTGCAAACCTACACACAGACACCATGTATCCATTTCAGAGACAGGGCAATCTGCTGCAAAACAGAAGTTCTGCCCAGCATGAGAACAGATACAGATTTAAAAGGAAGAGCAGCAAAGAGAAGCGAAACAGCCATGGATTACAGTAAGGCACACATTACAGTTTCCCAGTGCAGCCTTTCCCAGTGCAGTCCTCATATATAGATATGATTACCACCTGTCTGGGATTCACCCGGACAGTCTGGGTTTTGAGCCCTGTATGTGCTGTGTCCGTGTTCACGGTCAGCTGAAATCCGGACTCAAGATGTCACGAAGTCCGGCGGACAGGGGCAAGCAGGGTCCTGGTGTTCCTGCTTCAATGCAGCCATTCTTCGTGCAGAGTCTGAGCGTAGACCTATGCTTTGCTCTGACGATGTATATGACATTTCCAATCACTCTTGCACATACACTACAATCTCATACATATGCAATGTAAAACTGTATACACTCAGAGCCAGCATTGTGTGTGTGTGTGTGTGGTGGGGGTGAGGTGCAGGGGAAACCAGTGTGAGTGTTCTTTTTTTTCTTTCATATTGTCTTTAATGTCTCTCATGCCAAAAACACATGGATCTCAGCAAACAGTTTGTGACCTTTTTCACACAGTTTGTGCTTTGGCCCATTTACCAAGTTCTGCAGTGTATGGCCCTGAATCAGGGACACAAGATGTTACTCCTTGCTATCTGTGCTCACTCTCTCTCCTCGCTGTCTCTCCTGGTTGTCTCTCCATTCTCTCTCAACTGTTTCTCCTCTCTCTCCCCTGGCTGTCTCTCCTCTCTCTCTCCTGGCTGTCTCCTCGCTCTCTTTTTTGGCTGTCTCCTTGCACTCTCTCCTGGCTGTCTCTCCTCGCACTCTCTCCTGGCTGTCTCTTCTTGCTCTTTCTCCTGGCTGTCCCTTCTCGCTCTCTCCCCTCGCTGTCTCTCCTCGCTCTCCTGGCTGTCCTTTATCTCCCTCTCTCGGCTGTCTCTCCTCTCTCACTCTCCTGGCTGTCTCTCCTTGCTGTTTCTCCTGGCTGTCTCTCCTCGCACTCTCTCCTTGCACTGGCTGTCTCTATTGCCTCTCTCTACTGGCTGTCTCGCCTCACTCTCTCCTGTATATATTCTCCCCCCAAAAAAGTTTGTGCGGCGCTACAGTGTCCGTGTTCCACTTGAAAAAAAAGTGTCAACCCTATACATAGACAAGGCAATTTGCCTTCTTTACTATTAAGTAAGTTCACACACCTACCACATTAAAGTGCTTTTTCTCAATGCAGTGTGTTGCGATGCACTACACCGCTCTGGGGTGAAAAGAACTGTATGAAATGTCACTGTGACATTTCAATTAAGTTCGAACATACAAGTAAACAGTACAATGTGCTAAAATCAGTACATTTTGCGCTTCCAAACAACACACACCAGTGGTCATGCACTATTGCTGAAACAATATCAAAGGAGAACTATAGGGTTAAGGCTTTTCCCCATAGTTCTCCTTAGGGTAACGGGAGGACACAAACTGCTCGCGGTATACTGAGACGCCGCAGTATACCGCGAGCTGCTGCTCACTGTATACTGAGACGCCGCAGCTGAAGCGGATCCCGACAATTGTGCCGGGATCCGCCCAGCTGCAGGACTGACAGCTGGCTCTGCCTATCTAGAGGCAGAGCCAGCTGTACCCGCCCCCGTCCGTTCCGCCAGTCAGCGCTGGCGGATCGGAGCGGGGAGGGGGGAATCCAGCCCCTCCCCTGTCACGACAGAGAGCCGTGACAGGATCGAGAGGTGAGCGAACGCTGGTATGTGTTCGCTCACCTCCCGATCTACTGAGCCGACCTGTGAGAGTCTCATTGTCACAGGTCGGCTAGAACTATGAGGTGAGTGAAAAGCACTCACCTCATAGTTCTCCTTTCATTTTTGGGTGTTTAGAATTAAAATTGAAACAAATTTGGATATTTGTTTATGCAGAAAACTTGATGAAAAAGTGAATACACTGTTTATTCCCTACCGTACAGTAATATCCTTTGAAAAATGAGAAAATGTTGGAACTTTTTGTTGTATCAGAAATATCTCCCTCTTAGATATAGTCCTTCTGATCACAATAAAACTATCTCTTTGTGAAATATATACAGCTGTTGCATTGTTGCTTTGGCTACAGCAGGGTTCCTCAGCCTTTGTAAGCAACATTCAGATATAACAAGCAGAAGTGAGCCATGCTGTATATGAAACTAGCAAATATAGGCTGTTTTTCTGGGCACAGAAAAGATTTCTATAATGTAATCTGGTGTCCTGTAAACGGCTGAGAAGAAGAGAGATCAGCAATGCAGAGCGTACAGGTGCGTTGGCAAACAGCATAAATGTAATTTACATTTTATATACATGCATATCTACATTAAAACAGTGGGATTTGTGAGGGTTGTTGTCCTTCCAGGGAGTATTGTGTGGGATGTGCCTCTTATTTATTGTGTGTGTGGGTTGGGGAAGGGGGGAAGACTGGTGCAGGATGAGGGATGTGCAAGTCAGGCAATAGCCATACTACAGGTGGTAATGTAAGACTTAGCTCTACACAAACAGCAAATTTTTATTGAACAGAGATATCATCAACAGAAAGATAACATAGGTCAATGGTAGAAACGGGACATATTGTAATAACTAAAGACATCTAATATAAGAAAATGAGAAGTGGAAATGCAAAGTCCAAGGCGGCCAGCCAACACCTTAGGATCCAAGACAAATGTAAAAAAGTAGTGAAACATTTCTAGAATCAGCTACAGCTGAATTGTAGGGTCATTGGACAGCATTCTGGTGGTATTCCATGAGGTTAGAGCAAAGCACTACATAAGTTTTTTTGTTTGAAAGAGTATAATTTAGGAGTGTCTGTACAGTTTCTAATCATTGCAAAATAAGTATAGTGCAGTATATGGGTGAACTAGGTGTATAAAGTTAGTAGGGCTTTAATGACTTGGGTGTGGCTAAATACAAATAGTTTGAAGAGTATTATTTGTAGCCCTCGGTAAGCCGGGCAGCTGCCTAAAAGGACAACGGAAGTGTCATTTTATTTCGAATATTGGTAGTTTACTGGAAATCTAAAAGGGAGTTATGGGGTTACCTTTTTTATCCCATAGTTCTCTTTATGGTCACAGGAGGATATACCAATGGCCTCACGTGTCCCAAAACTTAGTATATAGCAGGATTTTGCCGGCTATATGCTGAGAGCGCAGCACCCAGGACGGATCCCAACAATACTATTGAGATCTACCCCGCTAGCTGATTGACAGCGGGCTCTGCCTATCTAGAGGCAGAAGCAGCTATGCTCACCCCCTATCCCTCCCTTCAGTCAGAGCTGGAGGATTGTCAGAGGGAAGGGGGGGGGGGAATACCTGCAGGGAGCGGTGACTGATAGTCACCCCTCTCTGCAGGGAGATGACTGGTAAGTGAGCGAGCGATGTGTTTGCTCACTTCCCGATCAATAGAGCTGACGTATGACAATTTCAATGTCACACGTCGGCTATAACTATGGGGATGGGTGTAATTCACTCACCCCATAGTTCTCCTTTAATGCTATCTCTAAGCTCTACCAGTAACAGGCCTTAGATGCTGCATTGACTTAGAGGTTCATGAAATCCCCTAGCACCTCTTTCCTGGTTAAAGGAGAACTATGAGGTGAGTGATTTCCACTCATTCTCATAGTTAGAGCTGACCTGTGACAAAAAAGCTGTCACAGGCCGGCTCTATTGATCGGGAAGTGAGCAGAAACATGCAGCCGAAACATGCAACACTCACTTCCCAATCATCTCCCTGCAGTGAGCGGTGACTGCCAGTCACCGCTCCTCACAGGGATTCCCCCCTCACCTCTCCGATTCTTGAGTGCTGAGTGCAGGAATGAATGGGGGAGGGGCGGGCACAGCTGGCTCTGCCTCTAGATAGGCAGAGGCAGCTATCACTTACGCAGCCGGTGGATCTCGACAGTATTGACAGGATCCGTCTCGGCTGCAGCGCTCTCAGTATAGTCCGCTATATACTGAGCTTTCGGTCATGGGAGGAGGTTAGTATATATCCTCCCGTGACCCTAGAGAGAACTAAGCGGAAAAACACTTACCCCATAGTTCTCTTTTAAGGGAGTGATGTCAGTTCATGAGCAGCTGGACATTTTCATTCTCTTGCAAGTTACTGCAACATCTAAAGTTTGCCTGTGGGAGTTAACAGTATCCCATTCCACAGAGCCACCATTGTTCTACTGATTATTTTTGGCAGGTCTTCCTATAACCTAGTCTTCCTAAATTTAAAAAAAAAAAATATTTTAACTTGTGATTCTCCTCTGCCAGTCTTTCCTGTTAGTGCTCAGTGCATAAAAATAAAGCCCAGATCTTATAGGTGTTTACAGTTGTTATAAAGAGAGTCAAACTTTCTTTATAACATACATTGCTAGAGCATTCTGATACATGAAGGTCTATTTATGAAACATTTGCAGAGCTTTTCGCTCTGTGAAGGTCTATGTTGTACTGTAGATTTACAGTGCAATATGGCCACTAGATGGAGCCAAAGAGCATAGGAAATAGCTAAGATTAAATATAGCAAAACAACACACGCGCCTCCACAGATCTAACCCCTTCTGAAGTTTTGCACTGCAATGAAATCTCTTGCTTACCATACTGTCCACACTGCATTCTCTGACAGTTTCACCTCCCCATGCACCTTATGTTATTTGACAGCTCCCCTTTCCCACTGCATTCCCCGGTACCTCTTCACTTATCCACACTGCATTCTTTGGCAGCCCCCTCAATCCATATTATGTTTACTGTCAGTCAATACCCTAATTATACCTTGTTTTTTGGTACTTCTCCCCCTGTTGCCCATGCTACCACCGCATTCACTGGCAGTTCACCCCCCATCCTCCCTTTCACCTATTGTGTATTTTGGTGTCTCTAGCATTCTGTGCTCCCAATTCCCCACAATGTTATACTTTTTCATGGCATGCTGTCTGTAAACACTGTCTCCAGGCCGCCATAGTGAAGCAGATATCAAATGGCGTCTGACATTTTATTATAAATATGCTTAATTCCTACATATTTAAAGTTCTGCCCCTTTGGCCATGTACCATCCTTTGTTGTAAGTGTGTCGTGGCTGCTGCACCATGACTTCATACATTTAGAGAATTGGTATAAAATGCCATCCCTCCATCAGGAGAGACAAATTACAGTTCATACACAACGCCTTGCCTCAGTCTATGATAAGAAGTGAACAGGGCAGTGCCCTGTGTCTCAAGTACATGGCAGCCTAGTCTTGCTCATTTGAACTTTTCCGCTACTTGCCCCTGCCTATTTGAAGGGGTGTCTCCTTCAGCTAGCCAGCTACTGAGGAGACACCTGTGTGTGTGTGCGTTCCCTGCTGTGACCCATGCCTAGCTGTGCACGTCCATAGACACACACTGCGTGCGGTAAGCCATTTCCAAGCTCACTCTACCACTCTCTTCCTAAAAGCTTCACTGACTGCAGAAGGGGTCTGTTGCTCCTCTGCCCTTAGTACCCTTCTTCACAACCAGAAAGTTCAGGGAATGAGGCATATCTTCCTGGACCGGGTGGAGGTGACAAGTGACCACAGATACTTTTTTGGAGAACATGAAAAGGTACCGGGCGTTTTTTTACCTTAATGCAGGCAATGCATTAAGGTTAATAACGCCTAGAGTTTAGTAGTATTTTAAATGTGGATATTTTGGTTAAGTAGGGTTCCCTACAGGCTACTAGTTAATTGATGGTGAAGTATTAAGTGTATAAAATAATATAGTCTGATCCAAAGTTTCTGAACATTGGATCAGTGCAACCATATATGGAACATAGACCCTAGGGAAGGACAGACCTGGAAACCGGTTGGTACATAATTTGCTCTCCTTGCAAGGGTTAGGTACTACTGCATCAAAACTTTGTATGAGTTTTTTTTTTGGGGGGGGCTAATACTTTAGAAGAACTATTGGCACCTAGCAACAGGATCAAATCCCACATCACTTGGTCCATTGCTCCTCCCAGTTCCTTCTCCCCCATAGTCATATATGACAGTTTAATAGACTTGTTAGGAGCAGTAAGGTCCTTGTATAGAACAGATATAAGACTTGTGGTCTGTGGATCAAGTTAACATCTCCTTTCAAAGTTAGAAATGACTACTAATAATGTGGCTGCTTGTTCTTACTTGTTATTAGAAAGAATGTAGTTGCTTGTAAATTTACGTTCTAAATTTAAATCGGAGATAGTTAGCTAGCATAGCATAGTGCCAAGCTTCTTGCTAATTGCATAGAACCCTGGTTGGCCCATCTAAGTTGGCATGCAGCGACAGCGCATGCAGCGTTGTCAATCAAGCACAAATTAAACTTGTTTTTAATAGATTCCATTTGCTTCTTTAGGTGTAAGGAAGGGTTATTTTTTTAAATCCATGAAAGATGTTTCTAAAGCCAACTCAAAGCCATGGATGCACAGCACCACCTCCCATATTTCCACGCACTATACCACATTGGTGCACAGAAACTCTTTTCCTGGGACCACTGCAGTAAGCAACAGCAGATGCCAGTGCACAGCATTCCCTCCAGTGTTGCTTTATGAATGACACAGCTTGCACACAAAATAACTTTGTGCAAGATGTATTGTTAATAAAGCAACATAGGGGGAAGCATGGTGTGCCAGCATATGCTTTTGCTTTTATTAAGGCAACCTCCAAGGACTTCTTACATTGTTCCTGTTGTCTGCATCTATAGGAGGCAATTTGAAATCAAGCCACTTTGCAGTATTGATTGATGATAGATTTACCACAAAATTGAGGGTGAGGACATGGAATTAGCATTGAGGGCATTATATTCAAGTAAAGCTTGTTTCACAGATAATTTCAGAAGGAAAGAGAAGGGAGCTGTTTAGTAAGCATGAGCCTGGTCTAGGATTGGGTACCAATAAATGACACACGATAATGGTTGGGTTATTGTCTGAGCAGGGTACACCATCATTTTTTAGTTAAAAACAGCAGGGAGGTAGTTTCTCTAATAATAATGACATGATGTAGTGACATTATGCAGAGCATAAGAGAGTAGTAGGTATAGTCCTGTGTCAATGGATGCAGCTCCCTTCATCAGAATATGAGCAAGTAAAAGCAGCTATCAGAATATGAGCAAGTAAAAGCAGCTATCAGAATATGAGCAAGTAAAAGCAGCTATCAGAATATGAGCAAGTAAAAGCTTATTAATTAAAGGAGAATTATGAGGTGAGTGCTTTTCACTCAGCTTCATAATCCTAGCCGACCTGTGACAATGAAACTGTCACAGGCAGTGGCGTAACAACCGGGGGTGCGGGGGGGTCACTTGCCCCGGGTGCAGGACTGAGGGGGGGGCGCCGTCACGACCCCCGCTAGACGAAGCCATGTTCTCTAGATAGGCAGAGCCAGCTGTCACTCACGCAGCTGGGCGGATCCCGGCATAATTGTCGGGATCCGTTTCAGCTGCTGCGCCTCAGTATACCGCGAGCTGCAGCTTTGCTATACTGAGCTTTGGGTAACGGGAGAACGCTAGTTTGTGTCCTCCCGTTACCCTTCGGAGAACTATGGGGAAAAGCCCTAACCCCATAGTTCTCCTTTAACAACAATTTTAGTTATTTGTGTATCACTCAGCTGTAGATCCTCAAATCATCTCTGAATTGGTGCTGACACTGTTTCTCCTCCTGGAGGGTGGCTACTTTTGTTCCCCATTCACAGCTGCTCCAGTTTTTGTCTACTCCGGTTTTTCATAAATTGCCCCATATACTTTTTTTGGGGAACAAAAGGGAGAACATCTGTAATGTGAAAAGTGTAAAGCTCCATCTGCAAACACCATATTTCATATTACCGTAACCTTATTACAAAAAAAGAAAATATTTTTTAACATTTTTTTTTTTTTTTAATCACTGAATATGATTAAACATGCCTAATTCTGCAGATAAAGGAAAGGCCTAATAATAGTGCATACATTACTTTTATGACAACTGACAGCAATATAGATTCTCAGTAAAGATAGTGTAGGTCATTTTTTTAACGTGCCAAAGTCTAACAGAACTGTTGCTGGTCCATAGCAATCAATGATATTCAGACTTAATTAACAGACTGCCACTTTCCAGTGCAAGCTTAAATCTGATTGGCTGGTTTAGAACATCACAGGCATAATAGGGTCCTCTGCTCTCTCGACTGTTCATGCATCCTGTATAATGCCACTTCTTTGTTTTTCAAATCTAATGTCACATGACATTTAAATAACCTTGCCAATAAAATGAGAAGCCTGTCTGCTTTCTCATCTGAAAAGCATGTGTATACTGTGATTAGATTTATGCCTGCAAGAGATGGTAGGGATTTATGTGATCAAACAGTGTATATCTAGAGAAGTGTCTGTTATTTTTTTGTACTTGTTGCAAATGCTCAAGGATGCTCACACCAGAGGATTCATTGGTGGTGTCTGATTCCCGTCTCCCAGGAGAGGTGAGAGGGTCTGCAGCCGTGCCATCCTTCACAGATGTTTCTATGGTTACAGCCTCAGCTAATTTCTAAGCTACGATCTGTCCTCTGATGGCAGAACAATACAAAGATCAGCCATCCCCTCCCCTTACAAACTCTCCAGTTTGCTAGGAAGACGAGCTGGCCCTTCATTAGAAGGTCACAGGCTATATTGACAATCAACAAGGTTTGGGCTTCAGTACTTCCAGAGATCCCAAAAATCAGAGAAAACCTCCTACTTGTATTTGATTAATTTCGGTGTCACCTTCTGCCTTTGCCTAATATATTAAGTGTATTAAACAACCACATATCATTTTTCTTGTTGTTTTGCTGTGTTCAAACAGGTCAGACTTGTATACTCCTTGCAGATAAATTGCTATTCTATACAGGTTCAAAAAGTACCATATTAATATAAGTGGCATTCAAAAATAAATGCAGAACACTATTGTGGCTTTAAAGTATATGTAAACCCAAGAACTAAAATATAATACTTTGCAACACAGATGAGGTGGCTGCATTTTGTTCTCTTTTTTTGTGCAGGCTTTTTTCCTTTTATTTGTGACTTGTCAATAAGTGATGAGCCTGTGCTTGGTGCAAACCCAGTTTACCTGGGTTCGCCCAGGCCTGCTCAAAACTGTGACTGCCACCCCCTCCTCTAAGCACAATCAGTTGCAGAATGGCGCATACCCTGCCCTGCAGCTATATGTCACAAAGGGGTGGGAAATGCTCAGGCCTCAACTGCCGCCAGTGATTGGGCTGGGAGGGGGGAGTTTTGATCAGGCTCTGGCAAACTCAGGTGACTGGGTTCACACCAAGCCCAGGCTCCTCTCTACCAGTAATATACTTCCTGTCTTATGGTGACAACTCACAATCACTATATTTTATCTATGCAGCAGCTATATTTCAGATAAAAGTAAGGAATAAATGTTGGCCCTATGATTCTTCTTCTTCCTCTGGCATATGCAGGGATACTTAAAAGGTGTTTTAGTAACAGTATAAACAGTATAAAAATAGGCAGGTGCTCTTTATGGAGACATCAGAGGTCTCTTGGATTGCTGATGCCAACTCTGTGTGTATTGCATGCAGATCAAGAACACAATCCCTAATCTGCATGTTATCTGGCTGCCAAGCCAGTATTCTGACAGCTCTGTCCTGGAAGTGCTCAGAGCCGTTCACTTCTGGGTTCAGGGTATACTGTGGAGACTGGAACAGCAGTTCTCAGATCTTTTTCTAACTCTCACTGTCCATCTTGAAGTTTGATGGCAGGGGCAGAGCTCAGGGGCTCACAGACAAGCCTGCTGAGCACTGGGGCTGGAAGCAGACAGAACTGTGAAACATAAGAAAGCTGGCTCATAACATCAGCTGTTTTTTCAGTGAGTGATCCTGTGAGTGATCCAGCTCTGCATGTCCCCCATGCCAGTGCCCAGCTTTCCATGCCTTTTTTGACAATAGCTTGCTGTTAGCCCCAAAAATGGGCAGCATTTACTAACAGGATTCACTCCCTTTAAGCTGGCCATACACCTATAGATTTTCTGCAGATTTTCTATGTTCAGATGGAAAAAGTGCAACAGATTCCTCCTTCTACGCTAAACTGTGTGGATGTAGGAATCTCCCCCTGGGACTAGTATCTTGCTAGTCGGCGCAGCTGGCTCTCAAAATACCTGACAATGCCTGCATCCAATCAGATTGTTCAGGTAGCAGGGCCGACTGGCAAGATACTGAAGCTTGGCCCAGTGGGAGCTTCCTCCATCCACACAGTTAAGTGTAGATGGAGGAATCTGTTGCACATTTTCCATCTGACCATAGCAAATCTGCAGAAAATCAATAGGTATATGGCCAGCTTTGGACTTCATTGGGATTTGCCGCTAAGTTAAGGTTTGCTTAATTAAAGGTTTGGCAACCCCTTGGCAAACCCCCCCTAAACGGATTTGCTCATCCCTAGAAAATGGGCTTGTGATTATCTGTTGGGGTTTGGGTTAGGGCAAACTTACCTTAAAGCTAGACGTTAGCTAGTGACTGTTGACAAACCACTGTGGCAGTGGATCTTCTTTTTTCTTGTGATCGTGATAATGTAAAACTAAGAAAAACTGTACTTGCTTGCTTGCAGAAGTTGAGATTCTGCTTCATCCACTTTAATTTTATAATCTTTCAAAAGTGGATTAGGTCACGTTTTAGGTAGACACCAAGTAAAATGTATGCACTACAGTAATTGCATTTAAAATATACATTTAATCAGCCATTCTATGCTTCTAGAGCAAGCTAGCTATGTCTGTTAAGAATCTCATGCTTATTTTCAGCATATTTATTAGAATGTTTTGCCACTAATTAATTTATAAAGGGCACTCATTATCTGTTTGATTATCCCTATGAATTGCATTATCTGCTGGGATAAATCATCTCTTTTTAACAAAAGTAATTGTTCATAGATCAGAATGATCATTTCGTGCAGTTGATTTTTGGAAGATAAGATTCTTTTGTTAATATGATAATTATATTGAACAATCGTATTGTTTTGTGTAAAATGCAAATGACCCCAATTCTTTGTTTATATGGTTGTATTACCCTTATGTGACACTAATTGCATGATCTAGATTCAGCTTTAAATAGTCATAGTGCTAAACCTTATGATACAGTCAATATGGCCAGTATTAATGTAGTATACAAGCTTTTAAAGGCGCCTTTCACACGGCTGATTAGACCCGTCTGGAACTGATTGGAAGTTCAATGTTAGTCTACGTGATGGTGGATGTAAACAAACGTGTAATTACCTTCATGTCCGTCTAGGTCCCAAAAAAAAAAGTTTGGGTACTTTTCTGTTTTTTGGGCCTAAACATGACCATTCAGAGATAAGAGGATGTAAATGGACGCATCTCTCTGCTGATAGACCTAACCTGTCTAGTCCTTCATCACAGATGGAGTAAAACACTGAACTGACACGGATCAGAAAAGTGACTTCAATTCTGTCCTGCTTTGATTTGGAAGGAATCTCTACGTGGACCCCCTGCTGATCAGAATGGAGACCTCCCTTGCGAAAGGGGCCTTACTCATTCCCAGGGCTTGTATGTACTGGATAGAGAAGCACATCCATAACCATCCCACTGTTGTCTGACACTAAACTAAAGTTAGATGTTCTTTTGTATGAGCAGTATCATGGGACTACAGCTGCAAACACAGACCGTAACTCATTCCCAGGGCTTGTATGTACTGGATAGAGAAGCACATCCATAACCATCCCACAGTTGTCTGACACTAAACTAAAGTTAGATGTTCTTTTGGATGAGCAGTATCATGGGACTACAGCTGCAAACACAGACCGTTGGCTTGACTATGACTATGGACTGTCTTGGTGCATCCTTTCTGCCCTGGGTGTTAGGAAGCACTCCTGAGGTGGAAAGTGCTGATTTTCCCATCTTAACACATGCCTGTGTGAACAGAACCTTAATGTGTATTTCTATTTTTGCAGTCGAACTGAAGGGCTGCTGTACGGGCTATTCACAATAGCCCGTACAGCAGCCTGAAGGCAGCCGAGCTGGGTGGACACTGATCTGTCATTAAACAATAACAACTGGGCGGAGAGAGCTTGAAGACTCTGGCAGGTGCCGGCCAATAGGAAACAGTTAGATCTGCCCAATTGTTTTTCTTTTGCCGGCATCTTTGCGGGCATTTAAAAAAAATATTTTGAATTTTCTTTTTTTTTTCTTCTTTTCTTTAAACTTTTAAATTTTTTTTATTTTCCTATTTATTTACATTTTGTAAATCATTTTTCAACTCTTTTTTTTTTTAATCATTCATTTCACTTATTTTCTATTCTGTTCGGTACCTCGGAGATATCGAGCAGAATAGCAGAGCCGAATGCTGCTTCGGCTCAGTCGATCCAGATGTTGGATCGGCTGAGTCGAGGTCGCTCTGCACTTTGGCTTAGCCGAACATGCAGAGCACGTTCGGCTGACCGAAGGCAGACGATATACGGCTGAAATCAGCCGTAATGAGCCGGAGTGAATAGCCGAATGTCGTTCGGCTCGCTTCATTCACTTCAGCTAGGTTATTCACTTGGCTGCCTTCGGCAGCTTTGTGAATAACCCCCTAAAACTTTTAAACATCAAGGGTCAGCATCCATTTATGTAGTTTAATCAGCATTTGAACTTGCTTAAAAACCTTTTGACTTTAATATCACTCCAAGGTGAACATTGTCCAGTTATATCAAAATCAACAGCTTTGAATACATGGACAAAATCCACAATTCTTAATAAATACAAGCATGTTTACCTACCAGGCAAGCCTTAAAGGGTTCATTAGTTACTGGCAGATGTGGCAGTATCATTGCAAATTAGTCAGAAGCATTGATCTTTAGACTCTGATTGCTAAACCATGAGGAACATTTGATAACAGCCAAATTAATGAGAGTTAATGTTTTAGTGCTATCTTAGGCCTTTTTGTTAACTAACCAGTAATGACCAGAATTTAACCCAGAGCAAAGAGGGTTTTAATGTTTCCATAACAAGGCAGCTAATTATTTCACTACAGCAGAAATAACTGCTGATGTAAACAGCACAATGTATTCCATTAACAACAGCCAATGTACATGTATAGAGAGAAAGTCAATAATACAATGTAAAATATGGCTTATAATGATGTAATTGGATACCTGTTATATACTGTAAGTTGAATAAAGTTGCATTGCTCCATAACAAAACAAAACTTGCATTTACACTTGTGACAGCCCTTTACTTACAGTTGATCCAGAGGAAGGCAAAGAAACCTTTTGTCAAATTTGCACAAACAGGGGGAAACAAATTCTTCATGTTTCCCAAAGGGAGATCAGATAACTGCCGGGATCAACATCTTACAATGTTTCATCTTAGGAGTTACGTGCCTTCATACACTGGTAGACAGTGGAAAAGTTCTCCCTTGAAATGTTAGTCAGCCCACTTACACTGAGGTAAGAAGAAGAAGGAAATGCCCCCTTATCGTAAGTAAGTAAACTCAATAATCAATTTATTCTTGGGCTGTTTCTTTTCTACTTAGCAACTTTGTAGTTTCCCGATATTAGTATATTGTAAAGAGTACAGTAGACAACCACAAGAATTCAATATTCAGTATTCTACACACTTTAGTACTGCACACTGGAAAATCTCTGCAAAAAGTAAAGCATCCCAAGTCAGATAAAAAGAGGGTAGCAGCATTTGCATAGATGACAGACTATTCCAAGCCAAAGTAGGATACTACATTGTCTGGCCTAAACTGCTGAAAGATAACTGACTGGTTATAGTATGGTTATAGGCAGTGACCTAGGATTTGGGGGCTACACTACATTATACAGTAGGTAGCTCTCACCCAACTTTGCTGCTGCTTGTACATGACTCCCAATTTTAGAATTTGAGAAAGAGACCACCCTAATGTGGAGCTGACGTACGGTACGAAATGTTGGTGTGACTACATTGCACTGAAATTTAGCCATAGCTGAGCCACAAGCAACAGTCTCACACATTTTCCTCATGAAAAAGGAGCTACAACTTTGTCGGAGCCTAATTTCATTAAAATAGTTAGTTACTAAGCAAACCAACAGCGATTGAGGTCAATGGGAGAAAAAACATGCCCAGAAGTCAATGGAAGAAAAAATCCCATGGTGTTGGTGGGGAAAAACTGACCTAGCATCATTGGGAGGAAAAAATGCTCTGGTATGGGGGTCAGTGGAACGGAAAATGTGTCCCACAGCAGTGTTCAGTGGGAGAAAAAATGCCCCAGTCATTGGTCCTGAAGTGCGAGAACAGAGTCCAGAAGCTGCATATAGATTGCAGGATTTTGTTCAACTAACAAAATTGTAGCAGTCTCCAGAGTTTGGTAATATTGTGTGTTTGTGCCTGAATGTATATTATGTTACACACTTCCTATACATTGAAATCAAACAGAATATTAGTAATTAACAGAATATAGCTAAATCACTGGAAAAACTGGAAGGTGAAACCATCTGTGCAGCATAGATTTCATCTAGATTTACCTGGACAGTTTAATTCAGACACCCTCATTCAAACCCTAAGGCCCCATTTACACTGAGCGACATAAAAATCGTGCGATTTTCCGTGCGATTTTATATGTGCGATATTGCGTGACTTGTCGTGCTACGTCGCCATTTAACACACACATATTCTTTACCTGTCTGTAAAACACTAAATTGATTTTATACTTTTCTTTCATGTTTTCCGTTTGCTTCATTGTGAATATCAACAAGGACAGTTGGAGCCAATAAATGAGGTGAGTGCATGTAACAATCACCCAATTACCTATGACACCATCTGAAGAAATTTCTGTGTTGTTGTGTTAAGAGGGGGAAATGTAATTCAAGCAATGGGTTGACGTATCATTTCAGTTCAGAAGAACTGAACTTGCAGGGGGGCTACCCCTGCACTGCAAAGGTTAAGTGCTCGTTTCCGTCTAGGCTCTAAGATAACAAAGACATACTCATCCAAACCTTGGACGCGGCTGGCTGCTAGACTGATCCCTGCAGCCTCTGTCCCCCTTTGCTCTGGCAGTCTAAGAACCCTTGAGTCATCATGTCCTATACAGTGTATTGGACATTACGGATACAGAGGGGGGAGAGGCTGCAAGGACCGGTCTAGCAGCTGGCCGGGTCCAAGATTCACGTGAATATCCCTGCCACCCCTCTTCCTCTCTGCTCTGGCAAGGGTTTTTCCCTAGACGTCCTCACGTCCAATACACTATATTGGAAGTGATGACTCACTCAAAGGGGGGAGAAAGGCTGCAGAGACCAGTCTAGCAGCCAGCCGGGTCTGGGATTCGGGTGAGTATATATTTGTTGTTGTTATATTTGATGAAAACAAGCACTTATCCCTCGCAGTGTGGATAGTTTACTGACTGGAGTTCCCCTTTAAGTTACCCATAGATCCAAATGGCCAGTACCTTACATAGATGTACAGGATCAATGAACCTTTTATACATGTTTGTGAATGTTTCTAGCTTTACATAGTTGAAGTACTTTCTGTAAGTGTGTAGATACAAAGCTATGCTCTTGAATTTTGCCTGTAAGAGGAATGTCTAGTGTTCAGATCCAGTTATAGAGAGAGGTATTAAAAGGGAAAAGATACCGCTGTGTTTTCAGCTTGTGTTGCAAAACTAGTGTCATTAGAGTTCTTTTTACAAATTTGGAATACTATAAAAAAAATATTGTGGAAACACTGCATATTAAATTCATATTTGTTGGACAAATAAAAAAAATAGTTTAAAATGTGAAAATATAAAATAATATAAAAATGAAGTAAAGTTAAATTACAAAAATAGGTAAAAAATAGGTTAAAAAAAGAGATAAGCGGAGCGGGCTCTGTGCCAAACTGCATTTGTAGCTCTAAAGTCCAGTGACGTGTGGTACCTCTGGTTCCGGGTGAGGCATTCCCCAGCCTCGCCCCCAGCACGTACCGCCTCGCTCCCCGTCGGCCCGTACTGATCCGTACTCCCGCTGGCACCCGCAGCCTCTTTCCCCCTCCACTATGGCAGTCGGAGGCCCACGGACTGCATTATGATTAATGCTGGGTCCATAGTTCTGCCTTAAAAGTGAGGATGCCAAGGGACAGTCCACTAGTCGGATTGGAGGGGAAAGAGGTGAGTGTTGGCTGCCGAGGAAGTGGGGATCAGGTAAGCAAAACTGCTTTACAGAATCCCCATAGACAAAAATGAGCAGTTAAGGGGTTGCAGTGCTGGGTTAGCCACACTGCAAGGATAGTTTTTTTTTTTTTTAACCTGGTGATAGGCTTTAAAGCAGCTCAGTAGATGAATTAAAAAGCAAAATAGATAAATTAAAAAGTAAAAAAAAAGCAATTCCTGTAAACAAAACAATTGACACTTACCTGTCCCGTTGCTCAGATGCCTGGTCCCCAGCTGAGCTTTGTGCGAGCTTTGCTGGTCACTATGTCACTGATGTAGCCTGTAGTTAGATGAAAAATTGCACTGCGCTACAAATATAACTATCTAAATATACAATTATTCGAATAACCATGAAACTTCAAAAAATAAATAAATCACAGTGAAGTCTTATATATCACCATAAAATGTCCATCATACTATGTAAAACATAAAATAATGAAGTCCATTTATATTGTGCAAAAACACCTTCAATCTTTCTGTGCCGTATATCCTCTAATTGATATCAGTGTTATTCTACCTGCTGTGCATATAAGGTATATAAATCAGCACTCCCCAGAAATGAATGACCTCTTTTTCAAGATGGTCAAACAGCATATACTAAGGTATCCACCAATCTCCCACCAGATGATCAAACCGTGTCTAGTGAGATGTCACTCGATCTCCAACTCCAATCTCCTCTATTGTTTGAGCTCTCCCTATATGCAACTTCACCACCTCAAACATCCCATCTCCTCATCCACTCTTTAGTAGGGTAAGCTTTTCAGACAAAGGTTGACAAGCTGAGATTAAAAAGCCTAAAGATAAATTAAAAAGTAAAAAAAAAGCAATTCCTGTAAAGAAAACAATTGACACTTACCTGTCCCATCGATCAGATGCCTGGTCCCCAGCTGAGCTTTGTGTGAGCCTTGCGTGAGCTTTGCTGGACAGTGATGTATCCTGTAGTAACACAGGGGTTGGTGAATGGATCAACAGAGCACAGACGATAATCAGCCATCTGATATGCCCAGTGTGTTGTCTACTGGATGCTGAAGAACAGTGGCATGGCTTATGGGACAGTTAAATATTCATGCTTTTCTTTACAGGGAGTGCTTTTGTTAAAGGGTTCAACCTAGTGACAGAATCAATTTTAGAAACATGGAAGTTGCTGATTCCTCATTCTGAAATTTCTATTTGCCTGGCTGTCATGCTAATCCTTTGGTTTGGAGTCTGACATCATGACTAACCTGGAAGAAGCATGTATTGCAGAAGATCTGCCGCCATTTCCATTCATTTGTTCAGTAGTGTAATGTGGCAGAATGAACAAATCTAAACTTTAATATATAAATATATAAAGAATGAGTGTCTTTGTACCATTATCCACATATAGTCACAGGGTAAATATGTATATATGACTGAGCTTCCTTAAATGTTGCAAGATTCTATGTCTGGTACAGATGTTGCAAATGTCAAAATGATTGCCGAAGAAGGGTTATCCTCAGAAAAATGGCATTCATTAAACTAGTGCTTCCTGCTTTTTTTTTTCCAGGGTTTTCTGTCCAAAATCTCGGATCTGCTGCTGTGCCGATGGACATGCAGAAACTGCTGTCAGAAGTGTTATGATTGCACCTGCTGCCAGTCAAGTGAAGATGAAGTGGAGATCCTGGGACCCTTTCCTGCACAAACACCATCATGGCTGTTAGTATAGTGGAGACAAAGTGCTGGTTGCTGTCATTAGAGCATTGTGTTTCACATTTATGGGTCACGTGTGTGATAAAGCTATCAAATAAAGTACATAGGGAAAAACATTTCTTAAACCACTCCAGCTCTTGTACCCGTGTACCTCTTATGGACTAGAGCACTTTTTATATTTCTGCTATCTGCTATTGATGTTGTGAAAATGTCATTACGTAACATAACAAAGTAATGCATTTATCATATATTTCTTGGTACAAATAAGGCTTTCTCTTGGCAATATTGCCTTGCATATTTTCTATGGAATAAATAGACAAAAAAAATCATTAAAACAAAAGACGTTTTTTTTCTATTTTGACCATTGTTAGTTTTTAAAACAACGCATTTGCTTGTAGATTAAAAAAAAGTGCACATTGTATTCCATAATGTGTTGGTTATTTACAAAGTTAAGAAATACAATTGTTTTTTTTTTAAATGAGTTACTAAAAAATAAGGAATAAATATAAATGTAAATATTAATGGTAAAACAAAAATAAGGAAAAAAATAGCTAATGGGAAGAAGGGGTTAATAAGGGCTAATTAGGTTTAACAAAGAGTTTTTATTTATTTTTACAAGGTTGTTTTAACTAACATCATATGCAAATCATCCCTTCGATCTGGTATGATGGAACCAGAGGAGTTACAATGAAGTCATAAATAACATTGCTACATCATAACTCTCATTGACATTGCAAACACTGTTCTGCAGAGCGTCAATTTATACAAAAGCAGAAATATCTGCTCCTATGTTAAAGAACAAGTCCCAGCTAATTGCTGGTAGATTCTGCCAGCAAACTGTTGGGGATGAGCATGGGGGTACTAAACATACAAAAAGTATTTAGATCATGTGGGTTATTCGCTATGGAGCCAAAGGATCCAGCCGTAACTTTGGCTGATCCTTCAGCTCGCTTCGGCTGCCTGAGCCCTTCGGCCCCCTGAGGGGCTGCTGTACAAGCTATTCACAATAGCCCGTACAGCAGCTGAAGGCAGCCGAGCGGCTCAGCCAAGCCGAAGGCATATGCTTCGGCTCGACTGAGCTGAAGTGACAGCTGAAGCATGGAGAAAAATGCAAATCCACGCAAATGACAGCTGGGAAATGATCTCACAGCTGGCTCTGCCCAGTTGTAATGACAGATCAGTGTCATTACATTACAATAGATCAATAAAAAAAGTGGCCGGGACCTGCTAGAAGACTCTCTCAGGTGACGGCGTGCGTCGTTTTTTCAAACAAATGTTTTATTTATTATTTTAATTTTGTCAAGTCGACGCGGACAACGTTGGACGTTATAATTGACGCTGGATTACCTATGTGAACACATTAATACAGGTTGTGTTAAACAGGTTGTGTTAAAGCAGCCAGTTCATTTTGAATGGGCCTTTAATGAGGCTTGACACACAAAAACAGCACTCTGATGGTGCTTCCTTCTCTTGCAGGACAAAAAAAAGCAGAGGTGTGTGTGCAGTGACATCGGCAGGGCTTGAAAAATCCGCTCGTCTGTGACGAGAAGACGGCGGGGCCCGACGAGCAGCTTCCCGGCCGGCTGTGTAACTTCAACGGCCGGCCGGGAAGC
>NW_017306609.1:254127-284379 GCF_000935625.1 Nanorana parkeri | reverse complement strand
ATCAATAAAAAAAGTGGCCGGGACCTGCTAGAAGACTCTCTCAGGTGACGGCGTGCGTCGTTTTTTCAAACAAATGTTTTATTTATTATTTTAATTTTGTCAAGTCGACGCGGACAACGTTGGACGTTATAATTGACGCTGGATTACCTATGTGAACACATTAATACAGGTTGTGTTAAACAGGTTGTGTTAAAGCAGCCAGTTCATTTTGAATGGGCCTTTAATGAGGCTTGACACACAAAAACAGCACTCTGATGGTGCTTCCTTCTCTTGCAGGACAAAAAAAAGCAGAGGTGTGTGTGCAGTGACATCGGCAGGGCTTGAAAAATCCGCTCGTCTGTGACGAGAGGACGGCGGGGCCCGACGAGCAGCTTCCCGGCCGGCTGTGTAACTTCAACGGCCGGCCGGGAAGCTGCTCCTCGGGCCCCGCCGTCTTCTCGTCACAGCTTTACATTCAGGCGATCGAGCGTCTCGAGATGCCCGATCGCTTGTATTACCATCAGCTGTCACTGCCGGTCCCGAGATCCGCTGTGTCCGATGCGGCCAGGACCAGCATGGCTCTGTGACAGGAGATCAGTACGCGATCTCCCTTTGATGTACTCTCCAGTCCCGGAATGCAGGAAGTGATGTATAATACATCACTTCCTGCATTCAGAGTCACTTTCCAGCTACAGAAGCTGATGAAGCAGATCTCGGCTTCATCAGCTTCTCTGGGGGTCCCTAGGTGACATTAGGGGTCTTGGAGACCCCTGATGTGAGGACCTGTCATTTGTCCGCCTACGTGCGAAAACAACGATTGCGCCTATTGTGCCGCACATGTTACATATGACCGCGAACGTCGGAGGTTGAGCAATAATTTTAGGGCCATTAATTACTGATAACACTAAACTGATGAGCGGTAAAAGCGTTTTAAGCGTTCGCCCATGGCCAATTTTCAGTGTGGTCGTTTTTTGTGATTTTGCGGGCGCACGCAATTTTAAGGCTTGACATGTTTGGTGTCTATTTACCCAACGTGACCCCGTCTTTTATGTTTTACCTAAAATATGGGTAAGAATAGATGTTTTATAACATAACTGAGGGAAACTTTTTGTACTTTTTTCATTATATAGTAAAAAATAAACCCCCCCTGGTGATTTTATATACCACCAAAAAGCTCTATCTGTCCCCAAAAAATGTTAACATAAATTGCAAGGCTATAGTCTGGTCATGCTGACTGGTGAAATTTATGACTGACTGGTGAGACACCCTAAAATTTTTCAAGCCCTGGACATCTGTATATGTTTTTCATATTGTCATTACATCACCAATTTGTTTAAGGCCTGGTTCACAGCTGGGAGTTTTACAGCGCTTTACTACACGCTGTAAAACGTTCAACATGTGAAAACCAATGATTGCCTATGGGCCTGGTTCCCACCTGGGCGTTTTACAGCACGTAGGAATGTGCTGCAAAACGCGCTGCAAAACGCCCTACGCCCAAAGAAGTACAGGAGCTTCTTTGGGGTGTTTTGCCGCGCGTTTCCATTGGTATTCCCGAGTGTGGATCGGGGGTTAACAAAGCGGTAACCCCGAGCCACACTCTGGAATACAGCGTACAGGTCTTACCTTGTCCGCGATCCCCGCTGTGTCTTCGGTGGCTGCCGACTTACGGGTTCCGTCCCTTGCGAGCGGCTGCGTCACAGGGGGGGCGGAACCGGTGGAAAGTTTAAAAGTGAAACAACAAAAAAAACTATTTATTTTTTTAAAAATAGAGAAAATAAAGGAAAAAACTAAAAAATCATACCGCCAGTGAAACGCGCGTTTCACTGAACGAAAAAACGCAAAAAAACGAGCTGAAAAACGAGCATAAAAAAAACGCTCAGGTGTGAACCCAGCCTTAGATTGATACATGTATAAGCAAATGTTTTATTTTTTATATGTTTACAATGTTTGTTTTACAAATATACATTTAACGCATGACATTCCCAGAGCAGAGTGCTATGGGTTAGCTAAAGAGAGAGTATAGTAAAAGCAGCATGCTGAAAGGCAGTTTTTATTTGTAACCTAGAAAAAGGAGGAGCCCAATAATGGATTTTTGTATCTATGAGTCATTCAGTTTGTTTATCAATTTCAGCGTAAGCTATTGAGGACTGTAAACGGGCTTATACAACAGGTTGTAGGGAAACAGAAGAAAGAATGTTAAAAAATACTGAGAGCTCAATCTGCTGGCTGAATAGAAGACAACATAATGATCATATGCAATATTCCATATTTACTAGACAAACAAAATTATAACTTGAGAATATTGTTTGTTTACTATAACCACAATTATGAATGAACTGGAGTGGATATAGATCACTCCCATTCATTCATAATTGAGGATATAGTACACATACCATATTCTCAATTATCTACAAACACTCAGCGATCACTGATCACTGAGTGTTTGTACCTTGCTCTCCTCTCTGACACACACTGTCACAGGAGGCTGAGTGAGCGGTGCGAGAGGAGAGCTCAGTCTCCTGTGACAGCGCTGTCTCCGCCCCCACACCGCTCTGCCGCACTGTGATAGGCAGAGTAGAGACACCAGCCGCTCACAGCGCTCTCGTCCCGCAGTGCTCGGCCGGCTGTCACTTTCTCTCCTCCCCTCTGGGACACAGAGCAGAGCCCAGCGGGGAGGAGAGAAACCTGGGATTTATTGGCAGGAAAATGGCACTTTCGTCATTTAGCCAAAAGTGCCATTTTCGTCCAATATGTTTTGGCGGCTGATATATCGGTGCATCCCTAATATATATGCATTTCTATCATTATAAATAAAGAACACAACTTATACAAAACCATTATACATTACCTTTAGGACAACATGGATCCCATGGTAGATGGAGATAGTCTTGCTTGTCTTGCTGGGAATTATTCTTGTACATTTATAAATGTGAAATCTGCCCTATGGCACAATCATTATTAGATTATTAGAGAAAATAGAAATTAAAATGTTAGCTAAGAGATACTCAAAAGTTTTCAATGGAGAAAAGTGAGAAGGGGAAAACAAATGTATATTGGTGGTGTAAATTATATTAACAAATTTAACATATTTTATTCAGTTTTTCTTGAAATATTTCAGTGGAGTTTTGTGTAAGATGTGTTTAACATAAAACCTAGATTAAACCTAGACCTAGATGGCGTGGACACCCACTGTAAAGGTTATTACATTCCCTTTTAAACAAGCATTCCTATATACAGTTTGAACAGTTGCCAGATAATTTACATGATTGACCACGTGCATAGCCCGCATATTTGTTATATATGATATGTGATGTGCTTCTGTTTTCACTTACATTTTATTCTGCAAGTAATGCTTGTTTATGGCCGGAATATGACATCATTATGACATCAGGGGTTGGGTTTTGTGATTTTGCACTAGGGTGAGTTTGTATATAAGTCTGGTTATATTATAACATTTTGTCATATTGTGCCTGATGAAGGGGCCCAAGTGGCCTCAAAATGTTGCCTACTTTTGACAAGATGTACATACATTAATAAAGACGTTTTTGGACACTTGACCTCGGTTTGCTGGTGAAATACTATTTCTTGCTAACACATCATTCATCATTAGTTTCATCATCATTCATACTGCGCATTCAGGAAAGCTGTAAACTTATTAATGATGGGTAAAGAGGGCAAATGTAAATCTGGATTTTAAGGGTAACATTCAGGTTTGCAGGGAGTCAGATTTACAACAACCATAGCAGTGGGTCCTCTATAGGAATTATTGGAGAATCTCCAAAATTCATCAATTGAATTTTTTTTTTGTAAAGAAGAACTCTGGGGAAAATTAGTATTAACCCTTTTAGTGGGGCTACCCCTGCACTGCAAGGGTAAGGTGCTCGTTTGTGTCCAGGTAAGAAAATAAAAAAGTTATACTCACTTGATCCCCTAAGCCAGCTTGTTAGACAAGTGCTAGTCCCTACCACTTGTTGTTAGACAAGTGGTAGTCGCTACCAAAACAAGAAGTTAAGCCTTTCAGTTTGGGGGTAGCCCTACTGCAGCCTCGCTACAAAGGTGATTAATAATTTTCCCTGGAGTTCTGCTTTACATTATTTTTATTAACATTTTCAGGGTCAAAATTAAAGGAAGAATACATAGCAAACAGCAAGAAAAGGTACATGAGAGACATCATTTAGTAGCACAAGACGTTAGTTGCAAAAAAGGGAAAGATTTAACAGCCCCCCCAACCCTCAGTTGCAGATGAATCAACTTAACCATTGTTTATGAGCTAAATAGAAACATGTATAATGCATCTACACTCAAACATATCCCCCTCCCAAATAACTGAGTAGCACAGCGTACAGTAACCCACCTGAAGTACTAAAAAAGAAAACCTTGACGTTGAGCAGAAAAATTAAATCAGTCTATTACAAAGAATTTAGCCAACAACACCAACCTTTATCTATTTAATACATTTTAATGCCTACCTAATATAATACATTTAAAAATAATGTGTTTTATTTGTTTATTATGGTCAAAAATAATTTTTTATAAACATCCTTTTCTTTGGTCAGATAAATATATTTCCTACTGTTATGTAGTCTTCTACCCAACCAGCAGGTGCCACTCTAGTGTCCTGTTCACATCACCAGCATGATTACTTTTGAACTATGCTAAAAGAAGTTGGTTGTTTTCAGAACCTGAAAAATTAGAGCAGTGACTTATTCCTAATGAGACCCCTGAGTCCCAGATGAACGGGAGCTGCTCTGCTGTGCTCTTGATAACCCATACTGCTCTGAAAATCTTTTGCTATGTACGAAATGTTTATTTGCTAAGCAAAATTTTATGTAGCTAGTGGAAAAAAAACACAAAAAGAAAACAACAGCTTACAAGTGTATACTCTGTAAAATAAACAACAACAATACAATTATATATGTATATAATTATTTATGTCTCCTTGAAAACCTCTCTTGGCAGGTTGGTGTTTTGGCGTATGTGAGGCAAAATATTTATATCTCTCTTTAAATCTGTCAGAACTTTTCAACCCATGAATATGCTGTCATATATGTTAAAAACCTATTTAAAAATGTTCCAAATGCTTCTTGCAGTCTATTTATTATTCATGCTTTATTATAGGTTTCTTGTCATTTAATTTGTCAAAGCTTCTGCCCCCAAAATGATTAATAATAATTTTGTACATACATAGGATAAATCATCGCAGTGATGAAAAGGAAGGAGATTCAGACAATACAACAACAAGCGAGCCACCTCCAACACCACAGGAGACCTCCCCAGATAGAAGAAGATCATCTTCAGATACGTCTAGATCTACGTATAGCCTCACCAGGCGCATTTCAAGTAAGAATACTCAACACTTTGTGACAGCTAGGGTTATATGCCCATAAGTTCAATGATCCAGTCAAATCAAGACATGCAATAGTTTATGAGGGATGGCAGCTCCAGATATTCGGGTGCAAATTTGGAACCAAAGATGCAGCTAGGACTTTTTTTTATCATAGGCTGCAGAGTCTTACACTCCACTTAATTTGCAACATTTAGGCCACACCTATATTTGTCCGCAACCTGACAGTTGCCATAATATATACAGACTACAGGGTGTAAGCTACCATATATTGTTTTAGTGTTTAGAGAGCTTGCAGTTGATGAGAAGATGTGGGTCACGGTATAATCGGCTGGACAGAATCAAAATCATGAAGTTTGTAGAAATAGGAAATCTCAAATCTGGATCCTTTCTTTTCCTAGGGGTTAATTGGTAGCTGCAACCCTTGCAAGTCCATTTTCAGGGTCACTGACAAAACTGTTGAAAACGTAGATGTGGTGGCGCTAGAAGCATTAACGTGGTCAATGTAGTGTCAAATAAAAAAGAATCTCATCTATTTAACTAAGCTTCTCTGACTGGATGTGCAAGAAGTACACATAATTCTGGGTATAATTACATACAGTAAGGGCCATGTCACACAAGAAACTTTGTACCAAAGATTTGTAGCCTGCTTATTTTCCCTAACAACATTTCTGTAGTAACTGCTACAGTTGCTAATGTCCTATGCAGCTACAAATGACTTGTGTGTCATGAGCACTAGCAGCTATTAGATAACATAATTAGCTACTATTGATGGTTTTTCTGTATCTCGCTTCAATGCTGCAAAACAAAACAAAACAAAAATCACTCAATGATGGAGTTACAAATTGCTGGAATCCTTGTGGCATAGACACAGAAACAAAAATACTAAGGGGTCTATTCACGAAGCTGCCGAAGGATCTGGCCGTAGCTTCGGCTGATCCTTCGGCTAGCTTCGGCTTCAGTAGAACCGAAGGGTTGCTGTACGGGCTATTCACAATAGCCCGTACAGCGCCCGATCATGGCCGAGCTTCTGACAGCTGGGCGGAGCCAGCCGTGATCTTACGGCTGGCTCCGGCCACTTGCAGTGAGATCAGCGTTCCTGGTTACCTGCTAACCAGGGACACTGATCTCCAAACAGCAAACTCTCCCTGGCGCCCCGGGAGTCTCCTGCTCCCGTCCGCCAAGAAGAGAAACACTGCTGTGTCCTTTTTTCTCTATTCTGACATCGATCGTGACATCGATCGTGTCAGAATAGAGAAAAAAAAAAAAAAAGATTTTTCCCCATTGAAAGGCATTGGGACATTACTATTGGCTATTGCAAATTGAAATAGCCAATAGCCAATAGTAATTACGAAAACTAGTAATATGAAAGCCTAAGGTAGAGCCAGAATGTTTCTGGGGTCTAAAAATGCCACCTTCATCAGGACAGTTAGAAATTATCCATTGTTTTCTTTGTGAACCCAATGGATGAGATTTGTGGGTTTTGTAATGGCCTTTTATTGCTATCAGTGTACTGCAACTACTGGTGTGGATTCAAGGTTTGGCTCTATCTTTGAATGTAATGTTTGGATCTAATAAAGTGGGATAATATCAAAATATGGCCAACTGATTGAACTAACAAGCTGGAAAGCCGAATGGATAGCAACATTTGCAACACAGTTGAACTATACTGTATATCTTCTGTTTTACTTGCCAATGTTATTTCTATTCAATTTTTCTTGTGACTTATACATAACTCCCACATACATAACTGTATCTTCAGTGAAAGTGGCTAGGGTGATATCAGTAGAACTCCAATGCTTGCAACCAAATCAGGACAGGATAGTTTATGAGGGCATGGCAGTACGGGATGTTTGGGTGCAAATTTGAAACCAAAGATTCAGTTTTTTTTTTATATATACTTATTTCACATATGTTTTTGGTGTGTGCATGGATATTTTTTAATGATGTATGTATGATCATTGATTACTGTTGTATTGCAAATACAGTAATAACTGTTATAACTTTGTTATAATTCCCTTTTCCCTTAGGTTTAGAATCTAGAAGACCCAGTTCTCCATTAATTGATATAAAACCAATTGAGTTTGGTGCATTAGGAGCAAAAAAAGAGATTGTACAACCAACAGTGCTAAGGAAAATATACACCCCAGAAGACTATTTTAGGAAGTTTGAACCTCATTTATATCCTGTTGATCCCAGTAATGATGATGTAGATTCATTAACTGATGATGAAATTCTAACCAAGTACCAATTAGGTATGCTGCATTTTAGTGTTCAGTATGACCTTTTGCACAATTATCTGACTGTCAGGGTGATTGAGGCCAGAGACTTGCCACCTCCAATATCTTACGATGGGTCTAGACAAGACATGGCTCATTCAAACCCGTATGTGAAGATATGTCTATTGCCAGACCAGAAGAACTCTAAACAAACTGGTGTCAAGCGTAAGACCCAGAACCCAGTATATGAGGAACGATATACTTTTGAAATTCCATTTTTAGAAGCCCAAAGAAGAACATTGCTGCTAACTGTTGTGGACTTCGACAAGTTCTCCAGACATTGTGTTATTGGGAAAGTGTCAATGCCATTGAGTGAAGTTGACCTTGTAAAAGGAGGACACTGGTGGAAGGCCATCATACCAAGCTCTCAGGTAAAAAAAAAAATTCTATCAATATATATTACAGAAAAATAAACAAAAAATAATAATTCGATTTTTTTAAAACTGTATGCATTTTTCCTAAAGCGGAACTAAACTCCGCAATAGCCAATAGCAGGCTGGGGTTTTTTATGTACTCTGACAGCGCCTGCCGACCTCTGCCAGAATATCAGAATACCTAAACAGAACCTGCAGCTGTAAGGGTGCCAGGTCTGTTCCTAGGTAGATGTACCTGTTCAAGGGATGCTGGCCAGACAGCGACACAGTGAATTTTGCACAGTGTTTAATAATAGTAAAATCAGTATATTTAACGATACTGATAATTTAAAAAATGCGGGGATATCGGCCCCGATTAATGGTAGATCCGATAATCGGTTGATCCCTAGTTCTAACCTTCCATTACTCTGCTATAGAGGATTTTTTTTCTTTCGGTCTTACTATTCCCCTCACTGCCTGTCTGGTAAAACAGCTGGTACAACAAGTGAGGGGAAATCTCTCTATCAGAGTCCCACAAAGTGGTAAATCACAACATTCTAATCTTTCCCCACTCTATCCAAAGGTAAAAATGAAATCAGATTTGTATTAGATAAGGATTATCATTCAGTCTTGTTACAGGATTGTATGGGTACCATGAGCTTATCTTCTGCAGAAAATATATGACCTTCCTGTTCAAAGCAGAGAATGAGAACAGCTGAGCCTGAAGGCATTAAGTATTATTCTGTCTATAACTTTGTATATTGGAACATTTTTTTATACATGTAACATATATTTATATAACAGTTTACAGAAATATTGAAATTCAGCTGTGCACTAAAATTGAACCTATAGTTTATTTCCAACTCCCAGCTCTAAGGACAAGGCCCCTTTGAACAGTTGCACTACCAGCTTACTGGTTATTTTAGCAGCAGGGCTATACCGAGGTAGAGCCAACAAATGTAAGTCATGCAAACGATGGCTTGCCATGGGCTCCCAAGACAGACACACACACTTGATTGTGCTTACAAAAAAGGCAAATTTTTGGTGATGCATATTTTTAGTTTACTCCTATCTACTGAGAAGTCTTGGTATTTAAAACACTTTTGTCTCAATTATCAAGCTTAGACAGACATAGTGGTGCAATATAATGTTCCGAAGGCAAGGCAGTCTTCCTAATATTATAGGGAGACCATTGCTGATTCATTAAGAGCTGAACTCTCCATAGGCAATCTAATTGCTCCTCGAATGCTTTTAGACACAATAATCTTTCTGGCTCAAGCTAAAATTGCCAGAATACCAGTTCAGATATAAGCTGCATGCTAGCCCCTTTACCTTCCCTTACAAAAACAGATTTATAGTTGCATGATCAAATAAGCACATTTACAGATACAAGATATTTATAAAAAAATTAACAGCATGTGTTCATAGAAGTGTTTTGCATTATGATTGGTAATCACTAAAAGCACATTAAATTGAAGGTAATCATATTTGAGTGAGCACCGAGGGCTTTATTTTTTTAATATGGTTCATTCTTAGTATTTGGAGAAACAGATAGAATTCCAGCTGCCTGATTTGTTCCAATAAAATAATTTCGAACTGTTATGCATGGATGCTGTTTTGCTGCTTGCTGTCTCAAGCTGGATTCAGTGACAGCTGCTTCCGCCATGGCTATCATGATGAAGCAGTTCTGCCTTCTATAAGGACTGCTGGTGCAGCTCTGACCAGTGCAGTAACCAGGGTAACTAATGTACAATTGATATTTCCCTTGCAAACAGCTGTTTTTCCACAATTATGTTCAGTTATTAATCTAGCTAAATGCTACAGTTTTTGTCACTGATTCTTAATGGTATGCAAAGTTTCACATGTCCCTTGGTATCCAACATCTTTTCACATTTTATTTAATTATAAAAACTGCACATTTAAAGTTAACCTGTCTTTATTTTGCACACCGAAACACAAACATCGAAAATCAGGTCCCTGGAGGGAATAGCAGTACCTTCACAAACCTTCCCTAGTTTTCTGGGAGTCATTAAATCTGGGAAATTTACTGTAATCTGAAAATGGATTATGTAGACTTTCCTTTAGAGAGGTTACTGTGTGCCTGTCACATCTATTTGAGTAAAAGTCATGTTATTTATCTAAACCTGGCTTGATATTTTTCTTTTATATGATAGTAAGGTAAAGTAGACCTTTATCTCCTTTCACTAAAAATCACATTAGCATGCAGCTCTGCATGCTGATTTAAAATGATCTTGCATTCATTAGTTAAACAAACTTGTTTTTCATTTACTTACAAATAGAGGTCATCTACTTCCTGGTCCACTTCTGGCACAAATGATGTAATGTGCCAAAGCGTTGCATCCTGGGAAGGTTAGATGAGCAGAGCATTGTTGGGAAATCTCATCTGTATCTCAGGGAAAGGTATTTGCCTCCCCGGAGATTATGTGCATGGTCACATGTGCCACAGTTCCAGGAAGTAAATGGAGAGCTAGTAACCTGCCCTTAGTTAACATGACCACTGTCAAAGGAATGGGGAAGAAAAGAGAAATAAGGTATGCAAAGAATACAAAACCTACATTATTTAGAAGTATGTTTGTAGATTGTCATTACTAAACATTTCTAAAGGCGTGTTTGTTGTTATTTTAAAGGTATGGGTAAAGTTCCTCTTTAAAGCAGACCTTTACCCCTTTTACTAAAAAGCACATCAACATGCAGCTCTGCATGCTGATTTAAAAACATATTACATTAATCAGTTAAACAAACATGTTTTTCATTTACTTAAAAATAGCGTTTATCCACTTTCTGGACAATTTTAGCACAAATGATGTAATGTGCCCAAGTTGCATCCTGGGAAGGTTACATCAGCAAGGCATTGCTGGGAAAACTCATCTGTAATCTCAGGAGATCTCAGGGAAAGGCATTTTCCTCCACTGAGGTCATGTGCATGGTCAAATGTCCTAGTCACATGTGCCAGAGTGGAAGTAAAAGGAGAGCTAGTAATCTGCCCTTAGTAAAAATGGATACTGTCAGAAGACAGGGAAAGAAGAGAAAAATAAGGTATGCAAAGAATACCAAGCCAGCAATTATCTAGAAGTATGTGTTTGTAGATTGCCATTACTAAACATTTCTAAAGGTGTGTTTGTTGTTATTTTAAAGATAGGGTTAAAATTCCGCTTTAAAAGAGAACTATGGGGTAAGTGTTTTTCCCCATAGTTCTCTTAAGGGTCACGGGAGGACATATACTATCGTCCTCCTATGACCCAAAGCTCAGTATATCGCGAGCTACAGCTTGCGGTATACTGAGACCCCCGCAGCCGGGACGGATCCCGACAGCCAATATGCTATCACATAGGGGGCTTGTAAGGATGGTAAACATAAAACAAGGTCTAAGAGAAGGAAGTAAAGTGAGAGAAACATTAAAGTGATATTCTATCTGGGTTCAATTCACTGAGGGTTTGTCGATTCCTGCATGAAGTCGGCAAAACCCAAACTTAGAATCGTACCCTATTGAAATCTATGGGAGCGTGAATCGCATTTATACATTGGTGCCATCTTCAAGGCTAATTGGCAAGGTGTTGTCAAAAAAAAAGGTATGGGAAGCAGGATGCTATCATGGGGAACATGTACCAATTTTTCCAATGACACATAGAATGCTGATTTGTGCAGTAAAATAGCTGGCGGAGTTATGCTAATGGCAAACAACCAAGGGAAAACTTTATTGTGTGTAAAAGTTAAAAACAATTTATTAATAGGAGAATAAAGCTTTTGCACACACAGCTGTATTTGTGCAGTAGGGCTTGAAAATATAAATGCTGTCATAGCGGTCTGCAGCCTATCCGATCCAGCAATCAGGCAAGGAGCGTCATGCCAGTGGCTCTGTGGTAATGAGACTGCAGCTGTACATGGCACGGTGGCTTTCTCACAGTTGTGGATGTGTGTAGAGGGAGAGTGTCCTCTTCTCTGTAGGTTTTTATGGCCACGTGTTTTGAGATGGGTCCTCTTTCTGAAAGCCCCTTCCTGCCTCTGATAACACACTAGGTTGCTTGTGTTCTGTTTTTTCTATTCATTGTCTTACAGCTATAGGTATCATCTACCAACTACCAGTGCAGCAACCCAGTTCAGATTCTTAGCCATTTTATTTCTCATACTCCCACCTTTGATTTTGCCCTTGATTTTTGTCTTAGTGCCCTTATACCTGTTGTAGTGTGCTTATGGCTTTTCAGTTGATTGTTTTATTATAACAACCCTCAAAACTGGCAGTCTGAGCTTAACTTTGTCCAAAAGCTTGGGTCCTCCCCAGAATTCTATCATCCCTGCTGCAAGTTATTTTTTTATTTTGCTTTTACTTATATACTTTTAATGGTTTTAATTAATTTTCATATGTATTTATATATTTTATTTATTTAATTGTTGTTTTTTTTTATCTTGATGCAGTGCTTGGGCTGCACATAGCAAAGGCCATCTTCTGTCTGCTATCAGCAACTCCTCTCCTTCGCCAGCATAATCTTTTATGCCCCCAGGCACTCCAGTTGAATGTTTTATATTTTTATTTGTTACATTATAGTCAGGACACTGAAAGCAGGTCTGCAGAGGTAAAACATTATGGCCATAGGCTGCCCACTCTTCCTTAATGCAAGGGAAAGGTCAGGCAGCAGCAAACATTAAGAATAGAATTGTACAATCATAGGCTACCCCTCCCCAAAATAGGACCTAATTCCAGCTTTCCAAAATACCCCTTTCTGCGAGTTTATGGCCTGTGTCACACTACAGTGTCAGGGAACCAGCTATTATTATTATTATAAAAGATTTATATAGCGCCAACAGTTTGCGCATCGCTTTACAATATAAGGAAGACATTACAAACACAATACAATTCAAGACAAGATGGCAAGGATGGTCCTGCCCATGAGGGCTTACAATCTAAAAGGGAGGGGGAAGTGATACATGATGAGGTAGCTGTGTGGGGATGAATTGTTTGAGAATGTGATGGTTGAGCAGTTTGGTCGAGGTGGGATACTCTTCCCTGAAGAGGTGAGTCTTCAGGGTACGCCTAAAGGCAGTCATGGTGGGAGACAGACAGGTTGAAGTAAAGAGTTACAGAGGATGGGAGAGACTCTTGTGAAGTCCTGGAAGCGAGCATGGGAGGCGTTGACAAGGGAGCTAGAAAGCAGGAGGTCTTGGGAAGAGCGGAGTGGACTGTTAGGGTGATACTTTGAGACAAGGTTTGAGATATAGCCGGGGCCAGAGTTGTGGATGGCTTTGTAAGTGATTGTTAATCTTTTGAATTTTATCCTTTGTGTGAGTGGAAGCCAGTGTAGGGATTGACAGAGGGGGGTTGCAGACGCTGGACGGTTGGTTAGGTGAATGAGTCTGGCAACTACATTCATGTTAGACTGAAGGGGGGATAGCCTGTGTAGTGTAAGGCCAATGAGGAGGGAGTTGCAATACTCAAGACGAGATATAACAAGTGAGCGGATGAGTAATTTTGCGGTTTCTTTGGTGAGGAAGGGACATATGTTGGAGATGTTACGAAGGTGAAGGCGGCAGGATCTGGATAGTGATTGGATGTGGGAAAGAAAGGTGAGGTTCAAGTCAAGGAGGAGACCTAGGACCTTGGCATGGGAGGAGGGTTGGATAGTAGTGTTAACAATCTCAAGGGAAAAGTTGGGGGAAGGTGCACGGGCAGGAGGAAATATCAACAGCTCAGATTTTGAAAGGTTGAGTTTTAAGAAGTGTTGTGACATCCAGACGCATATGTCAGTTAGTAGATTAGTGACACGCAAGTTGTGGAGTAGAAAGATATATTTGAGTGTCATCGGCATAGAGATGGTATTAGAAGCCATGTGAGGTTATTAGTTGACCAAGGGAGGAGGTGTAGATGGAGAAGAGAAGGGGTCCAAGGACAGAGCCTTGGTGGACCCCTACAGAAAGAGGAGGGGGGGGAGTTAGAGTTGTAGGTGACGCTAAAGGAGCGCTTAGATAAATAGGAGGAGAACCACAAGAGAGCAGAGTCTTGTAGCCCAAGTGACTGGAGTTTTTTTGAGGAGGTGCAGGTGGTCAACAGTATCAAAAGCAGCAGAAAGGTCTAATAGCAAGAGTAGGGAATAGTGGCCTTTGTTTTTGACTGTTAGTAAGTCATTAGTGAGTTTTAGGAGGGCGGTTTCAGTGTAGGGATTGTAAGGGGTCGAGAAGATTGTTATCAGTAAGGTGGCGTCTCAGGCGGCTGTAGATAAGGCGTTCTAGGAGTTTGGAGATGAAAGGGAGTAAGGAGATTGTTTGAGATTGTTGAGGTCGGTAGGGTCCAATGAGGGTTTTTTGGGTATTGGGGTGACCAGGGCATGCTTCAGAGGGTAGGGAAAGATCCCAGTAGAGAGTGAGAGATTGAAAATGTGAGTAAGAGAGTGTAGGATAGAGCAAGAGGGTGACTGAAGTAGTGGTGAGGGAACAGGGTCCAGGGGGCAAGGGGTGAGGTGGGTGTCAGAGAGAAGCTTTGTCACCTCCTCTGTGGTAACAGGGTCAAAAGAGGAAAGTAACAAGTGTGATGGAGGGTGTGGTACATTAATAGGGGAAGGTGACTGCACGGTGGCGATCTGATCCTGAATTGTATCTTTTTTGTTTTTTAAACGCATAGCAGTGAGTGAGTTAGTGGGTGGTGTCGGTGGAGGACATAGTAGAGAGTTAAAGGTAGAAAAGAGTTGACGAGGTTTGGATGAGAGTGAGTTAATGAGAGTGACAAAATAGGTCTGTTTGGCAGCATGGAGGAAGGAATTATATTTTAGGTGGGCAGCTTTGTACAGGGGGAAGTCTTGCAGAGCTACCAGCTACCGTTATTTTGCCAAGAGTGCCATCTTTCAAGCTGTTATTTGGCACAGAAATCTATTTATGCCTTCCTGTGGAATGCAGTGAGGCAGCAGGAGGCAGAGAAGGAGGAGGGTTTGGGATGCTGGCAGTAAGGCGGAGGAGGGTTGGGGTACTAGTGTTGAGAAGGAGGAGGCTTGTTGTGTTGTTGGTGAGAAGAAGGGTTGGATAATTGTTGGTGAGGAGTTTCAGGGTTGTGCTGCTGGCCGTGAGTCAGAGGGCTGAGCAGGCTTTAAGGAGGATGTTTCACCTCTCCCTAACCCCGGAAGTTGTACATAGGAGATGTAAAATTGGGGGACTGCCAACATCCCAGAGGAAAGCCAAAATATTTCATTTCCAGACAGTGGCAGGGTCCCCTCTGGTATATTTTATATTCATCATAATCAGGGCACTGGAGACATAGCTGCAGGGAAAAACCTCACGGCCATAGTCTGCTCACTCTTCCACAATGCAGGGGGAAGGGCAGGCAGGCAGCAACAAATGAAGTGAGTGGAAATCCTATGGCCAGGGGGAATGGCAGCAGCAAACATTGAGTTTAGAATCCTACAATGAAAGACTGTCTGCACTGGGAAGTTATTTTCTTTTATTTTGCTAGGGCCTTTTTTTTTTTTTATTTTAGAGCCACAACGTATACACTTGTTGCTGACAATGGCAGAGCTGTGCTTTGTTAGAAGCCCCTCACTTTATAGTTCTGATAAGTAGTAGTGTAGTGTTCACCAAACCACCACATATGTATCCCCCCTATTGCCATATCTGCCATTAAAATAAAACAATTCCAAATATATATATAAAAAAAGGTCAGGCAGGCCTAAAGTGAGAGGCAGAGGTTCTGCATTATTTTTGTATATTTATCTTTTTTTTTAATTGATTGATCGTAAGGCTGTCCCTGCCCTGATCAAAAAAACACAGTCAGAGACAGCAATGCGAACTGGGTACTGCCTTGGGCAAGAAGGAAGTGCTAGCCCTCAGCACCCTATTTTCCCTATGTAAAAATAAAAAAGGCTGCCTTCTACAATGCAAGGGAACAGCAGGCAGCATCAAAATTATAGAAGAATCCTGCCTATGGCCTGTCTTTCCTCACAACTTCCTTCAACAGGAAAATGATCAGAGGCAGTCTGGATCACCATAAAAAAAAATTAAAAAGCCTAAAAGAAATAAAAACCCGAAAATACCACTCCTGAAAGCCAACTTTTTTTTTATAGGGAAGCTTTGCAAAAAAAGCAGTTTAACATGAAGTGAAGGCCCTAGCAATGTAAAATAATAAACAATATAACCCACAAATAAGCAGCAGCATTTAGATGTGAACATCCTTCTCTCCCCTCCTCCTGCCCGCAAATTCCCAAAGGTGTACAGCAATTTGCTACATATGGGAAGGGCCTGGCCATGACTCATTCATATAAAATTGATGATAAGCGTGAATACCTCTGTTACATTGGTGGCCAGTATGCATACCTCTGTTCAGTGGCGTAACAAGCGGGGGTGCAGCAGGGGCGCGGACCCCGGGCGAAAAGTGAAGGGGGGGCGCCGGCCGAAAATGGCACTTTCGGCTAAATGCCGAAAGTGACATTTTCCTGCCGTTTTGTCGGCGCGGCCGTGATTCCTTTCATCCCCGCTGGGACACAGAGCAGTGCCCAGCAGGGATGAAAGGAATCAGAGAGAAAATGACAGCCGGCCGAGCGCTGCGGGACGAGCGCTGTGAGCGGCCGGTGTCTTTCCTCCCACACCGCTCGGCCGCCTATCACAGTGCAGCAGAGCGGTGTGGGGGCGGAGACAGCCAGCGCTGTCACAGGAGGCTGGGCTCTCCTCTTGCAGCCTCCTATGACAGTGTGTGTCAGAGAGGAGAACGGGTACAAGCACTCAGCGATCAGTGATCGCTGAGTGTTTGTACATAATTGAGGACCTGGTATGTATACTATATCCTCAATTATGAATGAATGGGAGTGATCTACATCTCCTCCTGTTCATTCATAATTGTAGTTATAGTAAACATACCATGTTATCAATGAACAGGAACACTCATAAAGGATTCCTGTTCATTGATAACAGGGGACACAGAAAAAGAGATTGAGGACTCTGTGTCCTCAATCTCTTTTTCTATTTTTAAAGGGAAATATCAGGGGTCTGTTTAGACCCCCAATATTTCCCCGAAGCCCCTAAAAGTAAAGTAAAAAATAAAAATATTTAATAAAAAATTAATTAATAAATAAAAATTGATTTAAAAAAATGAAAAAGTTTCAAAAAAAATAAAATATTAAAATTTGAAAAATTAAAATAAACACATGTGTGTGTGGGGGGGAGGTGCAGGGTACAGTTCCAGTGGTTGTTTATATAAATGGGGGGGGGGCGAAAAAAAATTTCTGCCCCGGGCGCCCAGAACTCTGGTTACGCCACTGCCTCTGTTGCATTGTTGGTCAGTGCGAATACCTCCATTACATTGCTGGTCAGTGAGAATACCTCTGTTACATTGCTAGTCAGTGAGAATACCTCCGTTACATTGCTGGTCAGTGTGAATACTTCTGTTACATTGTTGGTCAGTGTGAATACTTCTGTTACATTGCTGGTCAGTGTGAATACCTCCTTTACATTGCTGGTCAGTGTGAATACCTCCTTTACATTGCTGGTCAGCGGAATGCTCCATTACATTGCTGGTCAGTGTTAATACCTCTCTTACATTGCTGGTCAGTGTTACTACCATTGTTACATTGCTGGTCAGTTTGAATACATCTGTTACATTGCTGGTCAGTGTGAATACCTCTGTTATATTGCTGGCCAGTGAGGTTACCTCTGTTACATTGCTGGTCAGTGTGAATACCACAGTTACATTACTGGCCAGTAAGAATACCTCTGTTGCATTGCTGGTCAGTGTGAATACCTCCATCACATTGTTGGTCAGTGAGAATGCCTCCATTACATTGCTGGTCAGAGAGAATACCTCCGCTACATTGCTGGTCAGTGTAAATACTCCCATTACATTGCTGGTCAGTCTATATACCTCCGTAATATTGGTGGTCAGTGTGAATACTTCCGTTATATTGCTGGTCAGTGTGAATACTTCCGTTACATTGCTGGTCAGTGTGAATACTTCCATTACATTGCTGGTCAGTGTGAATACCTCAGTTATATTGCTGGTCAGTGTGAATACCTCAGTTACATTGCTGGTCAGTGTGAATACTTCTGTTACATTGCTTGTCAGTGTTAATACTTCCATTACATTGGTGGTCAGTGTATATACCTCTGTTACATTGGTGGTCAGTGTATATATCTCTGTTACATTGGTGGTCAGTGCATATACCTCTGTTACATTGCTGGTCAGTGAGAATACCTCCATCACATTAGTGGTCATTGTGAATACCTACGTTACATTGCTGGTCAGTGTGAATACTTCTGGTATATTGCTGGTCAGTGTGAATACCTCAGTTACATTGCTGGTCAGTGTGAATAGCTCAGTTACATTGCTGGTCAGTGTGAATACCTCAGTTACATTGCTGGTCAGTGAGAATACCTCCGTTACATTGCTGGTCAGTGTGAATACCTCCTTTACATTGCTGATCATTGAGAATACCCCAGTTACATTGTTGGTCAGTGTGAATACTTCTGGTATATTGCTGGCCAGTGTGAATACCTCCTTTACATTGCTGATCATTGAGAATACCTCAGTTACATTGTTGGTCAGTGTGAATACCTCCATTACATTGCTGGTCAGTGTGAGTACTTCCATTACATTGCTGGTCAGTGTATATACCTCTGTTACATTGCTAGTCATTGAGAATACCTCCTTTACATTGGTGGTAAGTATAAGGCCTCCTAACTAATTTTATTACACAGGATTTTTGCCACCTTTAACCCATTAGCAGCCACAAAAGATGTTGCAGGACTCAGCAGAACGTTATGTGTGACATGATGTTTTCTATATATGATATATAAAATGTGCTTGCAGCGCAATTGGTCGATTCTGCAACTGACGGATTTGCAAGCAAAAAAAAAGCCAGAAAAGTGAATATGTAGTTTAATTTTAACCACTTAAAGACCAGGTGTTTACACCCCCTTCCTGGCCAGGCTATTTTCAGTATACAGAGCTGCGATACTTTGACATTTATTCAGTCATGCAACGCTGTGCTGAAATAGATTATATGCCGTTTTTTGGGGACAGATAGAGCTTTCTCTTGGTGGGGTTTAATCACCACTGGGGGTTTTATTTTGTACTAGATTAAGGAAAAAGTATCTAAAATTTAGAATTGTGCCCGCTAGGGGGCGCGCGCGAGCAGAAAAAAATTGCCGTCTGGAGACGGCAACCCGCAGATGCTGCAGTGCCGTCCGTCCGTTTTTTTACTACGGGCGGACGCAAGAGGTTAAAATTGTTCGCACCCACGAAATTGCAAAAAACTACCATACCCAAAATTGACCATAGGCGATGTTTTAAAAGCTTTTACCACTTATCAGTTTAGTGTTATCAGTGATTAATAGCAGTGATTAATAGCCTTACATTTTTGCGTACGTATATGTGGGGGGTGGGGACTTTAAAACAAATATTTTTTATGTGTGGCATTCATTTTTTTTGCAACTTAAATATTTTTTTTACTTTTTTTTCACCTAACTTTATTGTTATCACATAGGGGGGCTAAGAAGGCCCCTATGTAATAGCAAAGAGGATGTGACAGGTTATTTTTATGGAGACATCAGGGGTCTTTAAAACCTCTAATGTCAGCTAGGGACCCCCAAAGAAGCTGATGAAGCACAGATCTGCCTTATCAGCTTCTCTCCAGCTTCTGAAGCCGGAGAGGGACAGCAGAATGCGGAAGTGATATAATATACATCATTTCCTGCATTCCGACAATGTGGAGGAGATCAGAGTGAGATCATGTACTAACCTCCCTTTGATCCCCTGCCACAGAGCCACTGTGCTGGTTCCGGGCTTGTACCAGGCACAGCGGAGCTTGGGACCAGCGGAGGGGGGGGACTGCTGCGGGGGGGGGCGCACAGACCGGCACCTCATACAAACGATACAGTGGCCCTATAGTTGCTGGATCGCTTGTATGTAAACGGGCATCATTGCCTGTTTACAAATTTCGACAGGTTCCTGCTCGTGTGCGCCGTGTGAGTGGGCAGGGCTAACAGGCCATCTTTAGACGGCCTGTCAAATCCAATTACAACGGCCGGCCGTTAATCTACCAGTTTGCCTCATTTAGGTAATTTGGGCTTCAGTGAAAAAGCCTGTTTATTCTGTGTGTTTAAGATATCCAATGTTTTGTTAATGCATTTTAACAGTAATTAAAATGTTTTCTTTTTATGTATTTCCCTAAAAAGGCCCACCAAAATCTTTAGTACCAGGATTATGGTACTCTTAATCTGGCCCTGCTTATTGGACATTTAGTAAGGGTGTTTATCGACTTCAAGAGACCAGCCAATGCCTACAAGCCCTACACTAATCTATCCCTAAGCACTTTATCAGCAGCACTTCTCATTTTTTCCACATCATAGCTAAGCAAATTGTCAATATGGCTGCTGGTAACTCAACCTTTTATAGTGAAGGGACTGGCTTATCTAAAAGCCCCATGTTGGCCGTTCTAAGCCACCTGACTTGCTTTCAAAGGCCAGGAAGTGCATTATGCTTAGATGGTTATTATAGCAGGGAAATCTTTGCATTAGTTCACCAGGTCCATAAATCTTGAATGGACTGGGTTCTCCTCAAATCTGTGTCCAACCTGAACCGGAATCTCTTCCATAGGATAGAGTCGATGTACAATGCACATTCGTTAAGTCCAAGACCCCAGCATGGTTTTAGTAAAAGCCAGTTCACATGGTTGGTAGCAGCAAATGTTTGGTAACCAGTGGAAAAGCAGTTAAAACACTTAGGGCCAATTTACACTTATCATGCTTGGACACTGCAACTAGTGTTTAGCAGAAGGCTGTGGATAATTTTTGTTACAAAAGTAGATAAGAAAGCTTTCCAGACACTTTCTTAATGCCTGTGTAGCATTTAAGATGTATTTATAAAGCTTTCAATACACTTCTGCTGTATATTTTCTATGATTCTAGAATACTAACTTCCATAGCTAGCTCCTGACAGGTGTCAGAAAAGCCTGCACACTTGATTAACATGCCACAAACACGTGTCACTGCTTGTCTAAAGCATACAGCATTTTATATGCTCCGAAAACAATATTTTTTTACCAAACAAGAAAATAGCCGCTGCACACCAGGGTTTCGCTTCAAATTAGTTTTATTCATTTACAATCTATATGTAGTGTATGCAGTATATAGATTTTGAATGAAAAAGGCTTGTTTGAAAATATTTCCAAGTATGCAGGGGACATCTTCTTGTTTTGTACCTGTGGAACAGTGCTAGAATCTTGGCCTTCCTTCAAAGGGGAGTGTTTCAGCGACTGGCTCTTAGTACTGTCAAGGGTCAGGTTTTGGCATTGGTGGTCTTCTTTTAGCACCTATACTCGTACTTTCATCCAGGGAGTGTCCCATGTCTCACCTCCAGTTAGATCATCTTTGTCTACGTGAGACTTGAATTTGGTGCTCTCGGTTTAACAGAGGACTCCCTTTGAAAATATTTGAGAGTTGTCCTTTTTGACCTTGTCTCAGAACCTTTTTGGTGGCCAAAATTGTCCGCCTTGTCTTGTAAGCTCACGTTTTAGATATTATATAGGAATAAGGTGTTTTTTCGACCAGTACCCTCTTTTCTGCCCAAGGTGGTGTCTGCATTTCACCTCAATAAGAATATCATACTTCCTTCCTTTTGTCCTCGTCCTACACATCCCAAAGAGATTACTCTACATTGCCTGGATGTAGTTAGAGCAGTGTGAGTTTATCTTTCTGCCACTGAGCCCTTTTGTAAGACTGATTTCTTTTGCATTGTCATTGAGGGTTCCAGGAAGGGGGAGGCCACCATTTGGATGGATTAGGCAAGTTATTGTTCAGGCCTAAGCAATTAGAGGCCAGTCTCTGCCCCTTCTGGTTAAGTCCCATTCCACTAGAGCAGTTAGCACGTCCTGAGCTTTACGTCATAGGCTTCTGGTGTCCAAGTTTGTAAGGCAGCCAACTGGTCTTTGGTGCACACCACTAGTTTTTATAAGTTTAATGTTGTTGCTTCTGTGGATGCGAGTTTTGGCTGCAAAGTTTTACAGGCAGCTGTTTGGTTTGTATGGGTGCCTTTTTTCTTGTTCTTGTTTGGTTTCCCACCCCTCGGTTCACACTGCTTTGGAACATCCCTTCCTTTAAATTAAGATTGTCCTTCAATGAATGGAAGAGAAAATAGGATTTTTTTGTACTTTTATACCGTAAACTCCTTTTCTCTGCATTCATTGAAGGAAACAGCTCCCTCCCCTCTGGAGTCTGTCTCTACCTTTTTTTCTAGATAACTGAGCTGCCTCTTGAGGGTGGGGGGCTGAGCCACCAGCGGGGGCTGCCCCCAGGGCTGTGATTTGTTGTTTTCTGCCTATCATTCTGCTCCCGCAGGTGGCGGTATAACCCTTCCTTTAACTAAAGATTTCAGCTGTGTCCTTTGATGAACGCAGAGAAAATAATTTTACAGTGAGTACATAAAAACTTTTTAAAAATAAAAATGTCCCAAAACAATGTATAACCATATATACAGTATCTATGGTCACGTGACCACCGATGCCTGCATCAATCTTCTTTCTCCCTGGGCGAGGAGTGTGGTCTACTGAAATATGTCACTGCTATCATTGTAACCCTTAAAACGGTTTAAGCACTATATCCATGGCCATGCCTCTAGGGTCAGGGGACACAGGCATGATGAGGTAATCGATCAATAAAAATAGGAGACATGGATCGGTGGGGCGACAACGGGGCTGCAAATTCTGCAGCAGCCCTCCACAAGTGAAGATAATTCTATGCACACATTGGCAGGATCAACATGTTAGTACATGCAATGGAAGATCAACTTACCCATGATGCAGTTTGGATCAAAGGAGGATATATATGTGCATTTTTTCTTCCATTTTGGCTGGAGATCCCTTTAAATGAAACCCCTTCACATGAACACTGAATCAGAGAAGCTTGTGCCAATAAATCAATAAATATTGAAACATAAGAGCTATATAAAATTAAACAGTTTACTTAATGTAATGTAAAAATACTTTTTATGCATTTTTTTTTTTTACATGCCAAGGTAAGCCAACCCTAGGGAATAATATAGTACTGTTAGAAACTGTACACACATTTCAGCTCATGAGAAGAAGGTTACAATAGTTCAAACAGATCATTAACCAAACCACTGTGGCCATTTACTGAAATGACACTATTTACACATGCATTTAGGGAAGCATATGTTGGGAAAAATAACGTCTCCTATAGTGATGGTGTCTCATATGTGAGTAGATTACCTCTGACTTGGCAGGTAGATATATAATCATGATTTTTATCAGTTAGTAATTTTCTACAAGTGTCACTTTCAGTGCAAACAGCAATAAATAGTAGTGATTTGACAACAGAATTAGAGCATTCTCAGGACGACAGTCCCTCTGTATGTACCTTGCATCTGCTCATACTTGTAGTCAATGTAATAGATATAATCACTGTACTTAGGAAACCAGGTTAGAGTTCCAGTCTACAAGAAAAATCAGTCAGTGAACCACAGCTGCCACACAAAAACATTGCCACCATGCTAAATCAAAAAGCTTTATGTATTAAGCTTTAATCATGGGAGAGGTATGATGAATGCCAGTAAACCACTTAGGCCCCATTCACACTGAGCGATTTATCTTGCGATTTTTGCAGCGATATCGCTCATATTTCCACGTGATATCGCTCTATGTAGCTTCTCCAATCCATTTCAATGGAGCTGTTCACATCTCGCCGCTCAATATCGCTTGTAGCTCGTCGCTGTAGATTGTCGCTCCTACATGACCCTTTTTTCTGTGGATTTTGAGTGATTTTGCTCCTGATTGCATACAGCCAAATAGGAAAAAGTCGTGCGACGTAGCGCGACAAGTCACGCAATATCGCTCATATAAAATCGCGCATATAAGGGGGCATTTCCTTCTTCTTATTACCTCAGTGTAAGTGGGCTGACTAACATTTCAAGGGAGAACTTTTCCACTGTCTACCAGTGTATGAAGGCACTTAACTCCTAACTGCTTCACTCTGAATGCTGTCATATAACATTACATACGCCTGACTGCTGCATCTGTAAGCTTTGCTGTCTTTTAAAGACTCTTGACCTAGAGATCTTTGGCCAGGAGAAGAGGAGAAACACAGTGTAAGTTAATGCACAGACCTGGGAGCATGCATGCGGACAGACACCGTGGGACACAGAAGACACAGCAGTCAGCGATGGATCAGAGACCAGCACCAGCTCTGAATGGACTTCTGAAAACTACTGGAGAGAAAAGGATGATATGAGCAAGAGCCATCATTTCAAGGAGATCAATCAGTTGAGTGATTTCTGCTCATACCCATAGTTAGAGCTGACCTGTAACAAAGAAGCTGTCACAGGTCGGCTAGATCGATTGGCAAGTGAGCAGAAACATGCAGCCGATCTGCTCACTTCCTGATCGTCTCCCTGCAGTGAGCGGTAACTGTCAGTCACCGCTCCCCGCAGGGATTCCCCTCCTCCCGTCTCCGATCCTCCAGCGCTGAGTGGAGAACCGAACGAGGGTGGGGGCGGGCACAGTTGGCTCTGCTTCTAGATAGGCAGAGCCAGCTGTCACTCACACAGCTGGGTAGATCTCCACAGTAATGTCAGGATCCGTCCCGGCTGCGGCGCTCACAGTATATCTCTTTTAAGGTAAGTCCTTAAAGCAGCATAGGGGGAGGGGGGATTGTGACTTTAATGTCACTTTAAGGTTTCAAGATAGATCATGCTGTATGAGGCTATAGGAAACTGACAGAAATGATTTACATTAATAGACAAGAGAATATGAAAAAATTGTTAAATTGATGAATCTAGTGTAGTTAGATGTGTGACAACAAACTACTTGTGTATCTACAAAATGCTCACCTAATACTTTTAAATACTGTATGTTACATCAGTTAATTAGTGGCAACAAGCTCCACTGAGGGTTCTCTCCACTGAAAAGGAAATGAGACACAAAATAAATATTTTTTACAAAGTTCATTGCAATGCCAAAAACATTATCACATTTCCCAAAAATCACAGATAGTTGTACTGTATTTGTTCCTTTACTAGTAGACCCATACAGATTATGGAGAGAAGAGCCAACATTGCCAACACTTCCTCAACTAACAATATTGGGAATTGTACTGTTTTTATGTGATTTTTTTTTAGTGTCTATTGCCATAGATTCAATATTTGAGTGCCACAAGTAAATGTCAACTGTATTCAGCTTCTTGTAAAAAGTTCTAGATAATTGTGACAGTTATAAGGATAGGTTTAACCTTTATATGACTGCTAATGTTTATTGTAAATTTAAGCCGTGAGCCAACTATTGCTGTATTTTGCTGCTCAAATAATAGGTTGAGACATTACCTCTTTGTTTCCACGTATTTTTAAAGCACGTCATTCTAGCCTTGTTAGAGCTTGCTCTATCTTGTCCTGAGGTATAATTGTACCATTGCCTTTGTTTTGCCGTACAGAAATTGGTATGCTCTTTTTAGATGTTCAGTTGCTATCTAATATCTTGATCTAGGTGCATTATAAATGTACATAGACATTCTAAAATGTCACCAGGCCCATATTAATCATGAGGCGACAGTTGAACAATTAACTAGCGCAGTGGTATGAAAGAATAAAACACATTTATAATTTTAGTTTAGAGTTATGTAAATTTCAACTGTCATCCTTGAAAAGCATCTGGTTGGTAAACAGTAATATCCTAGCTGCTGCAATAACACTCTCTTAAATCATGCAACACAGTTGCATGGCAAAACCAGGTTAATAATGTGCACAAAAGCATCATCATGTGTGCTAACATACTGTGCATTACTGTAGCTAATTCTACCTGTGCTACTGAACGCAAAGTACAGTATCAGTACTCTTCTATACCAGTCGTTATATAGTTAGGCATCAAATGCAAATTCTCTTTAGTTCGATGGGACAATCCATGAGTAAAAATATTTCTCTGGCTCTTTGATGTGTGATTGTTTTATATTTACAATCACCTTTAAGTTATGTCCTCTGCTATTTTTGCTCGATTTTGGACCTATGCCACTTATTATGCCACCTCCCAGCTATTGCCTGTCATTTATTACTGATAGGAATAGGCGTGCACACAGAGTGTACCTGGTGTGCCTGGTCAACCTAATCACCCCGTGCACAACACCGAAACTGCAACAGGGGTACCGTGTTTTTAGTCACTGAGCCGGTGGATCTCTCCGTGACCAGCTCAGTGATACAGAGCGCAGCAGCACTTGCCACTTACATTCCTCACATAACAGCCGCAGTCCTCGGTGCCTGGAAAGCTGAAAGGGAGCATGGCTTCTCAGGCTTCCCATCCAATCAGGAAGTTGGGCGGGTGGCCACGTGACCACCTGCCAGGCTACAGCCCTGGTGAGACTGGAAAGCCTTGGTGAGACATTGCACACAACCCTGGTGACACTGCATACAGCCCAGGTGAGTCCGCACGCAGCCCTGGTCCGACCCTGCACCAGATACCAATGCAGGGGCAACTTAAAATTGGCTTCTACTGCCCTGACATTAGCAGAACTCTTAGCTCTCGTGACCCTCATGTGGGTCCACATATCCTCATCAAGAGAGCATCCTTATTCCCGTTACCTTTTGGAAGCGTAGGGAGATAAGCCACTCTTAGGTGATTCCATCAAGAAAGCATAAAGATGGGAAATCAGACCCGGGCCTCAAACATTATCACATAAGAGTCCTGTACCTATGCGGTCAATGTCTGCAGAAAATGTTTATTTTTGCAAAAACTGAAAGAGATCCCTATAGCTGATGTTTATCCTAAAGCTAGCTAGAATTTATGTGAGCAGCTTAATATCAATATTAATTAAAGAAATGGGTCTGTAGTTCTCCCAAGAGGTATGATCAGTGTTGGGTGATCATACAAATCGGTGACAATAGAGATTCACATCCCAGAGTACCTCCATTTCGAAGTTTACTAACAAGTTTGGTCAGGTAAGGGGACAAGGCATCATAGGAATTCTTTGTAATACAAAGCTCTATAGACATTCGGGCCTGGCAATTTCCCAGAGTTCTGTGTTTTTTTTAGTTTAAAAAAAAATTCTTTATTTATAAGCAAAAGGGCATGGTACAGAAAACAGAAACATATGGGCCCTGAGGCCTGACAGAAACACATATTGGCACAAGTCACCAGTTGAATAAACACACCATTATCAGACCAGGCCCAGGTCCTTAAAACAGCCGCCTCACAGCTGCCTATCCCTCTGCACCATAACCCTCAAGGTATTTTGTATTTTTCACACACATGACTAAACCTATATATAGACATGACTCATGGGAGGCCATCCCTCAAGTGGAGCGGACCGTCCCATATGTACAGAGAGAGAGAAAGAGGAAGGAGAGAGAGAAAGACACAGCAAAGCAACATACATAGAACACAACAGAAAATTAACGATGGCAAGGGAAGGCCGAGCTCGAACTCCGGCCGGTGGATGCCTCCTGCCCAGAGCCCCCATCGCCTCCCAGCACAATGCTGCAAAGGCACTCCTCGGGTACCATCGCTGTCACTGGTTCACTGCCGACATAACTGCGAGCACTCCCGGGAGTCTCTGAATTGATACCACCCCGCTCAGGTAGCTACAAATTTGTGCTGAAACCCACGTAACGAGGAGGTCAGCTCCTCCATCAGTCTGATCTCCTCCATCCGGCCCAACCACATCCCAACCGAGGGCGGTCAGGACTGTCGCCATAGGGCTGGAATACATGCCCGAGCTGCATTTAGCATGTGAATCAGTAGGGAGCGCTAGTATGTTTTTCGTGAGAGAGGGGTGCCAGGTGGAGGAGAAAAACCGAGGGAGTAAAAGGTATTGACAGGCCTGTGATCTTCAGATTTGGGACCAGAAAGGAGCAACCCTGGGACACTCCCAAAAGATGTGCAGGAAAGAACCCACCTCCTCCTAACATCGCCAGCACGTCGCAGGTACCGATGGGTACATTGCGTGCAGAACCTTGGGGACTCTATACCATCTGGTCAGCAGTTTATAACCAGCTTCCTGGTATTTATTCGACACAGAGGATTTAAGGGCAAAGTGCAACATGCGGTCCACCTGTGAAGAACTGAACTCAATCCCCAAATCCGAGGCCCACTGTCTGACAAAGTAAGGAGGAGGGAGATCTGATGGGCTTCACAGACTGTCAGCTAAATGTGACAACATATGTCTCACCGGCCTCTCGCACAATATTTCAAAGTCTGTCTGCTATCGCAGAGGGGGGACCCCTGCCCTTGAGGTGCATAGGTAATGGCGTATATGTAGGGCACTCCAAATCCGTAAGGGGGAATCGTTTACCTACCGTATCTGGGTTACCGACATCCAGCATCCCAACTCTTGGAACTGATACAGTCTAGTATGGGTCGAGGACAACAATTCCTTATCAAGTGGGTTATGCAGACCCGTAGGGAAGTGCGGGATCCCAATTAATGGCACAAGGGGTGAAGGCTGGGGCGAAATACCAGACAAGGGCAGTGCTGTACGCACTGCCTGCATCGTAGCACGTACCAAGGGGTTCAACCAGTACGACAGCGGTAATGTGGGATATATCCAGGGGGCGCCTTTCAAAGGTATCCAGCAATCCATTTGTTCTAAAGCCACCCACAACTTATGTCCAAAGTTACAGCACCAGTCTACTAGTTCGGATAAGTGTGCAGCTTTATAATACAGCACCAGGTCGGGGAAGCCCAGTCCACCTGCCCCCCTAGGTCTGGAGAGGAGCTGATGTCGCAGGCGTGACTGTTTATTTATCCATAAAAAGGCGAGAAAATGGGAACGCAGCTGGCGTAGAAATGTAACAGGGACGGAAACGGGTAGTGTTTGGAGGAGGTACAATAATCTAGGCATAACCGTCATTTTCAAAATGTTGTTGTGTCCCAACCATGTGAACGTAGGACGGTCCCAGGATTCCAGGTCCGAAAGAATACGATTCCGGAGTGGGATAAAATTCAAAGCGAACGTCTGGCGGATGTCCGCGGGGATGGAAACACCTAAGTACTTGATATAAGTATCAGCCCACCTAAACTGAAAAGATTCCCTCAGTCTCACAAAACGATCCTCTGGTATGGAAACATTTAGCGCCTCCGATTTGCTCCAATTCAATTTAAAGTCAGTCAGTTGGCCATATACCTTCATGGCATATAGAACATTGGGCAACGTGACCTCTGGGCTCGAGACATAGAGTAGCAGGTCATCGGCATAGGCCGCAACCTTGTGCTGCCTATTGCCACAGTCCAATCCCATAATGTCAGGAGAAGCCTGAATCGTCCTAATAAGTGGTTCCAAGGTGAGTAGAAATATGAGGGGGGAGAGTGGACAACCCTGACAAGTCCCATTGGAGATGTTGAATGGCTCGGACAAGGTTTCATTCTCCCGTATTACTGCTGTCAGGTTTGAGTATAGGGACCCAATCCACTAGCTCATGCCGATCACTAGCCCAATATACTCCAAAACCTCCCTCAGGAACCACCAGTTCGCCCTGTCTGTCACATTTCAGCTGCAAACTTGCAGCTGAGCTGTTACTTGTAGTTCTTTAAGTATATACATATCTCTTAGCCCTGGTTCTGCAGGCATGTAGGGATGTGCTGGTGCTTATAGTCCTCCAGACATGTGCTCCGACCCTGACTCACTCTTGCACCTGTCTGCAAGCTTTAGGCGTCGGCAGACCTCTCCTGCTGTTTCTTATGCAGCTTCTTGGCCAATCAGTGCAGTCTGCATGTAACCAATCCTGTGGATCTACCCTCTTCCTGTCTCTATTTAAACTCAGGGCAGCGAACGGCACGCTGCCCGAGCAATGCTTTTCCAAGCTAGTTGCCGAGTCCCCCATTTGTGATTTACCCTGAATTCCTGGAAGTTTTCCCGTGTATCGAACCTTTGGCTTGTCCTTGGAAATCCCAGTCTACAGGCTGCCATGTGCTTCCCTTTTGTCCTTGGAAATCGCTGTCTACATTAGGTCCTGATTGTTGTCCCTGCACTGTGTGTGGATCCTTGTTAGTTAAAGGAGAACTATGGGGTAAGTGTTTTTGCCCCATAGATCTCCTTAGGATCACGGGAGGGCACAAACTAGCGTTCTCCCATGACCCAAAGCTCAGTATACTGCGAGCTACAGCCTGCGGTATACTGAGACCACCGCAGCCGGGACGGATCCCGACATTACTGTTGAGATCCACCAACAGGGCCGCCGTCTAACCCTAACCCTAACCTTACATGAGTATCGGCCGTTCAAGTGACAGGCCAGGATGTGGCCGGGCCCCCCGCAGCACCGGAGGAGGCCAGGGCCCGCACGCTCAAGACCCTCACCTGGGATGCCTCCTCCGGTGTCCCC
>NW_017306609.1:249363-253715 GCF_000935625.1 Nanorana parkeri | reverse complement strand
TTTGTCCTTGGAAATCGCTGTCTACAGGCTGTCCTGTGCTTCCCTTTTGTCCTTGGAAATCCCTGTCTAATGGCTGCCCTGTGCTTCACTTTTGTCCTTGGAAATCCCTGTCTACAGTCTACGCTGTGCTTTGCTTTTTCCCTGGAAGTCTTCAGCCTGTCCCTAACCTTTGATTTGTAACCTGTACCTGTTAGGTGAGTTGGGTGGACCCAGGGCCGCCGTCAGCGGGGTACGGCCGATATTGATGTAAGGGGCACCGGAGGAGGCCGGGGCCCGCAAGCTCCAGAACCTCACCTGGGATGCCTCCTCCGGTGTCCCCAGGGGGTCTCTCCACTGTACATTCATTTTTAAAGATGGCCGCCGCGATTAGCCCACCTGAGACTCCTGCGGAGCCCACCATAGAGAGTCTCAGATGGGCTGTGCAGCATGTATGGTGGGCTCTGCAGGGTCAATTTCAGGTGGGCTGTGTGGGGTCTCAGCTGCTTCTAACTAAGCCCAGAGTCCGGCGCGCAACTTAGCCCAGAGTCCGGCGCGCAACTAAGCCCAGAGTCCGACGCGCAACTAAGCCCCGAGTCCGGCGCGCAACTAAGTCCATGGCAATATATTGAATGAAAATCATTCCCTGGTCGTCAGGTGGGGAATCAGCATGATCTGCATGTCTTGCTGATGCAGATCATACTGATCGCTCCCTCGTGGTGCCTCTGCTATCAGGCAGGGATCGATTAGTATGCCTGCATCAGCCAGAGTGCAGAGCACACCGATTCTCCACTGAAGCCCAGGGATGCTGCCCCCTTCCTGCAAAACAGGTAAGCAGGAGAGGGCGACGTTTTTTAAATAACTATTTTAATTGTTAATGTGTGTGTGTTTTTTATTGTGTGTGTTTTTAATGAATGTGTGTGATTTTTTTTTAATTAAGCTATGTGTGTGTTTTTTAATGAGTGTGTGTGATATGTGTGTGTGATATGTGTGTGTTTCATTATTTTTTATCCACTTCCCGCGGGTTCACGTAATTGTGCGTCATCCGCTGGAAGTGGTTATACCAAGAACACGGCTGCTCCTGAAGCCATGTTCTTGTACCGTGTTAAACAGCTGACGATTGCTGTTTAAATACAAGCGATCCGGCGTCTGTACAGGCACTGAATCGCTTGTACGTTGCGGAGCTGTGCCCCCCTCCTCCATGGCTGCCGGTGCCACCGTCAGTTTCCTGGGCTCATCTGTCCCTTGGGGTAGGGGGTGGTGCCCGGCCTAAAGCCATGTAAGGAGCCCAGAAATTTCTGAAGGCTGCCCTGGGTGGACCTAGGGATTGTGACCTGGGGTCAGCACGCAGCCAAGCCCATCTCCACCATCAGGAGCTCTGGCGAATACTGGCTGGCTCTTAGATTCCACATCCTGGGGAACCCCTGTCACCTAATCAGCATACCATGCCCACTACTCAGCATTGCAGCACCCTGCCTTGTATTTGAACTTCCAGCTTTAGCTGACTTCCACTGCCTCATTCAGTTCCCCAGCTTGTATTCCAGCTCTGGGAGTCGTCAGCCTACACTGCTTGCACCCTTTTTCTCTGAGTGTCCCTGCCAGTGTAGTGGAAAGGGTCCACATACCGGACTCCAGTTCATACCTGTCAGTCCCAATCCATGACACTGTCAAATGCTTTTTCTGCATCTAGTGACAGCAGAAAAAGAGGCTGTGAATGAGATCGGGCCAGGTGGATCACATTTAAGGTCCTAATGGTATTGTCCTGGGCCTCACGGCCAGGGACAAAGCCCACCTGGTCTTGTCCGATCAGGTCATCCAAGAAGGGAAGAATACGGGAGGCAAGTATGCGAGTAAACAACTTCAGGTCGACATTCAGCAGTGAAATGGGCCTATAGCTAGCGCACTAGAGAGGGGTCTTTTCCCTCCTTCGGAATGACTGTTATTTGAGCCCGGAGGGAGTCTGTAGGTAGCGTGTTGCCCTTAAGAATGGAATTGAAGGCCCCCATGAAATGCTTCCCGAAATGGTCACGAAAAGTTATAATAGGAGAGGGTCAGTCTGTCGGGACCAGGGGGCCTTTCCGGGTTTCATGGGCTTCATGGTTGCCTCAAACTCTAACATAGTGATGGGACTCTCCAGCGCTTGGCCCGTAGCTTCAGACAAACGAGGCATGCCCGAGTCAGTCAGGTACGCTCGAATCGCTCCGGTCCGCACCGCAGGGTCAGTCGGTCCTGTGGCAGAGTGTAGGTTGTATAGTTCTGTGTAGAAGGAGGGAAAATGGTGCGCTATATCTTTTGACCGAGACAGTAATTGACCCCCAGGTTTACGAATGCAGGGTATATAGGTGCGGGATTGTGAGTCTCTCAAGGCCGTAGCAAGGAGCTTCCCAGGCTTATTCCCGAATTCGTAGAAAGTGCGGCGTGTTCTGATCAGTTGGGCCTTCACCCTATCTAACAGAAGTTCATTGAGTTACGCTCATGTCTTGGTCAGAGAGGCCAGTCTCCACATCTAATGCTGCCCTGTGGCGGAGTTCCAGTCTCCGCAACTGGGCATAGAGCTCATCCACTCGCCGCAGGCGTTGATGTTTGCGTTGGGGCCCCAATTTGATCAGAGACCCCTTTATCACACATTTATGTGCCTCACATAGAGTGAGAGGGTCCCGACAGAGATCTGGCCCGACAGGGATCACATTACGATGCGCACTCCCCTGGATTTCGAATTGGGAGAGGGGGCATGGTAGGATGTAGAGTATCTATGGTTCCCTAATTTGGGAATCTGTTAAACTTTAAAGTGGGTCTCCTGTAGGAACACTGCATGGGTCCCAGAACGCCATAACTCGTTCAGCAAACTCAGCAAACTTTTTTCGGGGGTATGGAGGCCCCTAACATTAAAGGAAGTAACATTAATACTAGGCATCGTAAGTAGTCTTGCTTACCAATCAGAGGGAACCGCAGTCCGCAGGTTCGGAAGTTCTCCTACAGCGCGGATGGACGGGTATGGTCCCGGTAGACAGGTCACCCACAGGGAGTTCCACCAGCGGCGTCCACGAGCCGGGCACTCACAAACACAGAGAGAGACAAATGAAAACACAGAGGCAGATAGACAGAAGTACAAAAGAAAGAGAGAGAGAGAGAGAACACCGGCCACACAACAGGTGAGAACACGTCTGACCCTTGTGTGGGAAAAGCAGTGGAGAACCAGAACATACACGATACTGGCGTTCCTATGGGATCGAAGCTGGAGCTGGATCGTCTGAGCCCTTTGCTGCAACAGGGAATCCTCCAGCCATGAGACCCGAGTCTCCAGCGAGCGGTCTGCATCCTCCAGTGCCTATATGCGTTGCGTGTGTTGGGCGATCCCTGATCTAACGTCAGCCAAGTCAGAGCGCAGGGAGGAAGTCAATTGAGAAATCATGGCCTGTATGTCCTCTCTAGTCAGCAGAGCTGCCAGGATAGCGCACAGGTCTGACCCATCTGTTAGGCCTGAACAGCCAGGCGTCCTCGAATCCACCGGCGATGACCGGGCCGCCAGTTCCAGTATTGGATCAGGTAGGGACTGAGCCGGGGATGTGGAGGGGTCCGCACGAACCGAGGAATCCATCACAGGAGAGCACAGGGGTCCAGCCGGAGGAGACCGTGCCAGCGGTTCTGGTGTAGCGCTGCAGGCCGAGCACACGTGGGCCGTGCCGCCAGGCCTCGGGCCCGAGAACCTGCCGCTGTCTGGGATAGGAAGGAGTCCAAGCGGGCTTGCACAGGCGGGCGGGGTGGAGGGGGGGGGGTTTGCGACTTTCTGCCCCCTCTAGACATATGGCGAAATGATGTCAGGGAAGGTCAACTGCAAGAAAATGCTCCTTTACTCTGTGGAGCTCTACTCACACACGTCAGGCCACGCCCCCCCCAGAGTTCTGTGTTTTAATAGCATGCTGTTCCTCCTCAACAGTAATCTCCGAGTTAGTATCTGCTCTAGCCTCCTCAGTAAGCTTAGGAAGGTTCAAATTTCTAAGGAACGTCTCAATATCAGGCTGAAGTATCGAACCGGTGGATTTTTATAACGACTGAAGGTGCTGTCTGAAGAGCTGCAAAATTTTGGTGGGATGGGACGTCAAGTGGCCTCTGCCCAAACGTAATTGTATAGGAACATGTCTAGGACCCATAGCTCTCAGTCTGTTGGCCAGTAAAGTATCAGGCTTGTCCCCCTGGAGGTAGAATTAACTTAGGCTGGTGGTCAGTGGGGCTCCTTGGACCCTGGTTGTGGGGGGTCTGTTGTGGCCGCAGCTGCTCCATCCCTCTGCCGCCTTTCTGCACACTCCCGGCCAGTGGTGTAGCGAGGTGGGGGGCCCGCCTGCCCCGGGCGCAGGGGCATACTGACCGTGCGGCCG
>NW_017306609.1:240286-249353 GCF_000935625.1 Nanorana parkeri | reverse complement strand
GCTGAGCTACGGTGATGGCCCCCCTCGCTACGCCACCGTCCGGGAGTGTCAGATGAACCGACACTCCCAGAGCAGAGACTGGGGGCCCGCCGGCCGCTGGATACGGAGCTATCCAGCGGCCGGCAACTGTGCTGGGCCCCCCAGGCTGAGGCCCTGGTGCTCCCGCACCGGCGGTAGTTCCGCCACTGGTGAGATCTATTCCTGGGGGAAGGGTCCTGTTGGAAGGCCTTTGATGCTGCCAAAAGGTCTGCCTCAAGTTGTTGGATAAAGAGTCTCGCTTCCGTTTAATCCGGGAAGCTAGCTGAATCAAGCGAATAGTGGCCTTATGGGCCTCCCAGACCCTCTAAGGGAGTCCAGCGAGGAAGAATTCAGGGCAAAATATGTTTTCAAGGCCTCACATATAGAGACAAAGACTACTGGATCCATGAGCAAGGAATCTCGCAAGGACCAGATGTAACATTTCCCTTTCAGAAGTGAGAGATGACAGGTTAAGCTCACCAAATCTTGGTCAGACCATGGTATAGGATGCATAGAGGCAGAGGACACAATGGGCAATGTCAGTGTATGAAGAAAAATGTGCTCAATATGGGAGAAAGTATGATAAGGATTCGCATAAAAGGTGTATTGTTCGGTGGTTTGGATGCAGTTCCCTCCAGGAGTCCACCAAGCAATGCCTGGCTAAGAGGGATCAAAACTGCATTGAAGTAGATAAGACAGGCAGTGGGACAGTAGGGTCATGGCAGTTGGCATGAGGGTGTATCATAAGATTGTATCAAAATCTTAACACCGTAGGGTCCCCCTTGAACGAGAGTCAAGCACCTGGAATAAATGTGAAAAAAACCTAGCTGTCCGGTGTTTGGAGCATAGTAAGATACAATGGTTAAAGGGACATCATGGATCGTTCACACTAGTATGTGATCCCGTGTGAAATCTGTGCAAACAAATGGTAGATATCGCTGAAAGGCAACAAGGACCCCCATACAATTCTTCCTGGCTGGTTAACAATGGTTAATGGGAGACACAGAGTGTGAATCTCCTCAGCAAGAAAACAGACAGCAAAAAAAAACTGAGTTTTAACTGTTCCCTACTTAGTCCAAAATATACATATTTGGCATTAAATACACTTTACAGTTATTTCGAGATATACCACATGATGTATTGTTTCCCAGTTTTTTTAAACGTTAAGCTGTAAGTGTGACTTTGAGACTTTTTCAGTTCTTATGAATCACTATAGGTTTGAGATCCCTCAACAGTTGCACTGATGTGGGAGAAGCCAGGCACCATCACTGTTGTGTTGTGCCTACAGCTACTGCTACTGTACTGTCACATACCATGCATACATTGTGGAAATATGACTGCCTACATGCACCCAACTTTGTGTGAATGTATTATATACTGTATCACATTAGGATATATTAAAGGCAAGTGCCTTCCCTTAAGCCGGGTATGCACTGATAGATTTTCTTAACAACATTCATACAAAAAAATCTCATCAGAACATTTGATAATAATCAGAGGCTTGGTGAATGTCGTTTAAAATTTTGTTTGATTTTAACATTCAATTTTGGAATGAATGGAGTTTCCAGAAGAATAAACACATTCACTGTTAGAATTTCATTTGTTCAAGAAATTTTCCATCCTGTGTCTTCAATTCTTTTCGCCAATTCTTTTTTTTTTCTAGTGAACGTCTAACCGTGCATACCTAGCTTTAGGAATGCAATTACAAGCAACATGTTGTCCCCATACCTACTTCCATGACCGTTTTACAATCTTTGGTGCACCTCTAACCTTACATTTTCAGCTCCATACGTGAAATGTGTACAGGGACTGCATTAGTCACTTAACAGAGTGTACCAGGGTCTCCAGTTGTGATTATGAGGCCTGCACACATACTAGGGCCAATTTAGACAAACTTACCATTTGGAGTGTGGGAGGAAATCAGATTACCCAGAGGAAACTAGGGATGTCCCGATACCGATGCTAGCATCGAAATCGGGCCCGATACAGGGCATTTTGACAAGTACTTGTACTTGTCAAAATGCCCCGAAGCATGCACCGTTTTTTTTTTTTTCTTACTTACCTCGCCGAGCGTCACGTCACTGCTGCTCCGGTGGGCGGAGCTCCAGGTGGGGTCTTAATTTAGGTGGCCAGAGACTGCCAGATGACCCCGCTTGGACCTCCGGAGCAGCAGTGACGCGACTCTCGGCGAGGTAAATAAGAAAAAAAGAAAAAAACTATAGAGTACACACTGCTCATACAGTGCAGACAATACATTTACAATTATACTCTGCTAACATGAATGGATTAAATGATCTGTATGTAGCCCTATACTAGAGATCATTTAACCCATTAATGTTAGCAGAGTATAATTGTAAATGTATTGTTGCAGGCACTCTATATGTACAAGTACTATATACGACATATAGCATGCACTGAACAATAGATTTACAATTATCCTCTGCTAATATGAATGAGTTAAATGATCCATAGTACATGATATGTAGCCCTGTACTACGGATCATTTAACCCATTCATGTTAGCAGTGCAGAATTGTATATCTATATGTACTGTACATATATGTACAGCACAAATGTCCCATACATTGCAGCATTAGATTTACAATGATCCCCTCCTGAATGGGTTAAATGATCCATCGTACAACTACATGTTATGTACTATTATGTACATAATGTACTATTACCGTATGTACATAATTATGATCATGAAAACCTATGCATGTTAGCAGGGGAGAATTGTAATTCTATTACTGCAGTGTACGGGACATATGTACTGCGGATCATGATTTAACCCATTCATGTTAGCAGGGCAGAATTGTAAGCGCCTCCCACAAGCTGAGCACCGAGATGCGATGCAGCGATCCTGCCCAGCGCCGACTACGAGAGGCACCGCGTGAGGCAACAGGGATCGGAATGAAACTGTGAGTGAGGGAAGCTGGGACGGGGCTGGCTGTAAATCTATTGCTATAGTGTATTGGACGTGTGTAATGTATATGTAGTACATATATACAGCACGTACCTCTACTACACTCCAGCAATAGAGTTACAATTCTCCGCTGCTAACATGAATAAGTTAAATCATGATCCATAGTACAGAACATTTAAAGTCACCTGTCCCTTTAAGAAAAAGTATCGGTAATTGGTATCGGCAAGTACATGAGGGGAAGTACTTGTACTTGGGCCTGAAAAAGTGGCATCGGGACATCCCTAGAGGAAACCAATGCAAGCATGCAAACTCCATGCAGATAGCGACCTGACCAGTAGTGATGAGCTGAACAACCCCGTGTTCGGTTCGAATTTGAACTTTCGAGCATGGGAAAAGTTTGAATTCGAACTCGAACTCAATGCAAGTCTATGGGGGTAGAACTTTGAAAATCAATTGACCCCATTTAGAAGGCTTATATGCAAGTTAATGGCCATAAAAAGGGTATGATGATTCGGGTCCTGCCCTGGGGGACATGTATCAATGAAAAAAAAAACACTTTTAAAAAATAGACATTTACTCCTATATAGATTAACCCCCAAGATGGAGATTGAGATATTTATAGTTCAATTGTAATTACAACCAAGACGAGAATAGATGTGTTTTAGAGTGTATCACTAAGCAACATGTGGAGCGCAAGCAGGAAATGTGTCCCTTCCATCTTTAGCGGTGAATGGAACGCACAGCTCTCCTCAAATCATTTGCATGGTTGCGGATATAAAAACACCTGTTCATAGCAAAGGCAGACTACGCCCCTCTGACGAAGCCACTTGCCGGGGAGAAACGCGTAAATGAGCAGTGTGGTTTGCTTCCCCCCCATGGCGTGAGATACCCAGTAAACGTTCGGTGATGACTATGAGGAAAGGAGATTGAACTTACCGTCCAGCAGCTGTGCAGCCATTGCTGAAATGTTCATCAGAGAATTATTTGATTAATTGTCCTTGGAATAGATAAGTACGTACTCATTTATATTTTAATAGTACGGCCATACTTGAAACAGACTTTCCCTGTTTCAGGTCTCCCCCGGGGCGGCACTGATTGGATGCGCATCCTGAGAGTATAACCCTCCGGGGCTGTTTGTGGACATACAAACCATTTTCTGCTATTCTTATCTTTTGAAACATTAACTCTCAATTGATGGATATTCATGCTGATTTTGAGTCACTTCTCCAAGGATACACGTTGATGCTAATCTTGTTCAAATAATGTTTTGAATACATTTGTATTGACAAATAGATATTGGAGCAATATATCAAAAGTCGCTTTGTTGCAAAGAGATCTTAAGCACCGGATACACTGCTGGATTGATGATACATCAGTTGTTAGAAATGTTATTGATTTCCACCAGTCATTGCTGGGTAATCATATATTATTCTATACATAACATCATTAGCCATTAGTGGGGTTGGAAGCATTTTAGAGATTTTAGATGTTTGTTTATATGTATTTATGTGTTTTATATATAACAATAGTGATATATATTTAAATATGATTTGACATGTTTTATGGTGGGATCTCCTTTTTTGAGGGTACAATAAGTTTTTGAATATTTAAAATTAAAAATGTTAAAAACATCACTTAAAGTGAAGTTCCCCTTAAACTGCCTGTAAAGTGGCAAAGCTGTACAATGTATAGAACCTGCTGCAGCAAAATTGACATTTGTAAAAAAAAAATGACATTTAAAAAAATGAGGGAAAAAAAAGCGTGGAGTTCCCCCCAAAAGCCATACCAGACCCTTCAGATCTGGTAGGAATATTGAGGAGGGGTTCCCCCTTAAAGTCATACCAGGTCCTTAAGGTCTTGTAGGAATTTTAAGGAGGAACCCCACCCCTCAAAATGGGGTCCCCCCTAAAATTCCATACCAGACCCTTGATCTGAGCACAGGCCTGGCAGGGCAGGAAAGGGGGGGGGGGTGCGCCCCCCCTTCCCTCCCATACCAGGCCACATGCCCGTGACACTGGGGCACATGGGGCTCACGTGCCGATGGGGACAAGGACCTCTTCCCCACAAGCCCTGGGGCATTGATTGTGGGGGTGCGGGCAAAGGGCTTATTCACATCAGGGTACCATTCACTAAAGGGTTAAATCAAATTGTGCATAAAAACACCAGACGACTTTTGAAAAAATCCTTTATTAGAAAAAAAACCCCCAAAAGATAAGTTTTTAACAAGTCTTTAAAAAAAACAAAAAAACAATTGGTCCAGCGTCAATCACGACGTCAAGTATTGTCCACGACGATGACGACTCGACTACATAAAAAATAAAACAATACACATTATTTAGAAATACTTTTAAAAAACCCGTCGACCACCGTCCCGTCCGCTCACGATGAGCACCTGCCGCAGAATGGCATTTTGACAGATGCTGGCAACATATAAACAATTGGGCGGAGCTAGCAGTGACAGCTAGCTCCGCCCAACTGTTTACAGTTGTAACAGGCAAGCCATGTTCGAGCAAAGTCATCATAACTTTGCCCAATCATGGCTCTCACAGTTCTCTGTTCCCTGATTGCGCAATATCGCGAGATTTGCCGCGCGACATCGCGTTTAAGCTTGTATTGAGCAAGCTTGAATCGCGGCTAAATCCGCTCCAAAAAGGGTCCTGCTGTAGCGACACACGACCCGCGACAGCAGGACCCTTTGCCCCATTGAAATGCATTAGAGCGCGATATCGCGCGGTAATTTGCCACGATATCGCGGGAATTACCGCACGATAAATCGCTCAATGTGAACGGGGCGTTAGCCAGTCAGGGCTCACAAGGCACAGTGCAAACAGCCCGCCGAACGCCCTGACAGTTTGTGTGTTCACGAACTGCCGATGTTCGAGACGAACTTACGTTCGGCTCGAACATCGAGCCCATCACTACTGACCAGGATTCGAACCATTGCTGGGAGGCAGAAGCCCTCACCTTTACGCTACTGTGCTGTTCCTAGCAACAAGTTTCGGCAAAAAAAAAAAAAGTCTGTGTCTCTATGGACAGCATGTCACATCACATATTTACTGTGATAGGATGGAATGGCATATGGGCTGTATACGTAATGCCAGGAAGTTCCTTGGCTCCATCTAGTGACAGTAATGCTGTGTGAACGGCATTCCTTCAGCTATGGAAGTTTGTGGAAGTTTTATACATCACTCACATTGTGTACATTATTTTGTGGAAACACATCTTCCACATCTTCCTTTCATTTGCAAATAGATTTTTTAGTGTTTATTGTACAAATTCAAAGTTAAGGTACATTTCCTTTGTTGTGCTAATTTGTTTTGATGGTGGTGGAGTGTTTTTAAAACACAGTTTTAAGAGATATCAAACAATTTAAAAAAATTCTATTTACAAAGGGCAATCTTTTTCCCCCCTGGACTTTGGCAAGATGGCGTCAGAGTTCCATCTACCAATATGGCGGCTTTGTCGCACAGAATGCCTCTTTTATTCCTCACTAACCTTGTCCCCTGTATGTGCAATGTAATTCTCCATATGGGCACCATTTATCTGAGCTGTCACCCATATCCTCATGCCTGCACAGTAGAAATTAAGTGATCATGGATGCACATTCTGGTTTAAGAATTGGGGGTGTGGGGATGGAGTCTTACTCCTAAACTCCTCTTAGGCCACCAGCAATATATGGCAGTAAGTTCACACGCAGTAGTGGCCAGCCTGTACTACTATTAATTTGCATGCACAGGATCTTGCTGTCATATTGTTATGTCACAAACATGGCATCAAGATCCTGTGCATGTGCTGTAGTGACTGTACTGTACTGTTATTACAGCGCAAGAATGCCCCTTATAGGAGCACAGGAGTGAAATAAACTTTTGCACTAACAATTTTTAATGTGCATGCATTGGGACCCCGATAAACTCCTGTGCACACAACTCTTCTACCCCCCTACTCACCATGCTGAACTCCCACCACATTCTGCCACCCGCCCACCCTGGACCCCCTCCCTCTCTCTGCTGCATGCCCTCCCCTGCTCTCAATACTCAACCCTGCACACCTCTCTCACCACACTCCCCCACCCCCTCCTGCCCTCACCACTCTTCTCCCTGACCCACTTACCCCTCTCCTCCTGACTCATTGCCCCTCCTACCAGGCCCGCCCCTAACTAAACGTCATACCAAACACAGGATTTCGTTGTTCTACTGTTTTACCGGCCGAAAAACGCTGTTTTTACTGGATTTAAAATAAAGCCCTTTTGGAAACTGGTATACAATGAAAGGCTTTTTCTTTATATGACCTTGGAGAGACATCGCTCGCTGGATATCGATGGTTAAGAGACACGGTGAGGACGCTGCGGCTCCGTGAGGCTTCATATAAGCGCTTTTGGCTGCTTACCACAGCCATCACATCACGGTGAGTGCACACTTTGAGGGGATACGCACGGCATTTGCCCATATCCCCAGCAAGTTTCACGGGATTGTCACATCAACGCATAAACTTTGTGCACCAAGAACACTGTATCATCATTCACGGTGGTTTCACACCAGTACTAAATATATAAGGGACCCTGTGGGACTCATGGTCCATATGAGCACTTAACACAGTCACTCAATGTTTGCACTGTTTTATTTCACAATTTTATGCTATATACGAATGTTTATTTGATATAATAATCACAAGTTGTATATTGATTTATACACACTGATTGTTTATTGATACATTTTGGTTTATATATGTTTTTGTCACTGATCACGGTGTATTTTTAGGTCAAAGGACCAATTAAGTTATACACGTTTAGTTAATACTTAGTTAGACATATCTGTAAGTTAGCGCTGCATAGTTGGAAACACGCAAGATTTGACCCAGGTGTCTTTATTGCAGCAGCCTTCATAAAATTTAGAAATTCACCAAAATAAATCTATTAAGGCACAGACACTTATTTCATTCATTCAGCGCAGGAATAATAAACACATACATTATTGTGTTTTTGCATGGGAAACTCTCTGTGATAATTCAGGTGGGAGGGCACTAATAAGGAGAACAGAAAACTCACCAATCCCTCTGTGAAAATAGAACACATTGTGGAGAAATTATCACCAAACAGTTGTTAAGGGAACAGCTCATCCATCCTGAAATGACAGAATAATAAATGTCATCTTTCTAAACTTACATTTAGTGGCAAGTGAAACTTTGGGTGCAATAAAACCAGTATCACTGAGGAGAGGCAACCAGGTAAATGGCCTCTGCTAATAAGTGTTAAAAGTACACCAATAAAAATATTATTGCAGAAGATGAGTGCAGTGAATATGAGAAAGGGCATTATGTGCAGAAGAGGTGTGTGAAGGGTATGACAGGAAGCTGTATGTGTAGGAGGACTGCGGAGGGTATGACAGGAGGGATGTACAGAGGATATGTACAGAAGATGAGTGCAGATTGTATAATGAGAGACAATATGTGCATGAGAGGAGTGTGGAGGGCATGCCAGAGGACAATACAGTATATGAAGGATTAGAATGAGGAAGCATGGCACCAGGCAATATATGCAGATGGGTGCACACAGTATTATGGGGGAAATTATGTGCATGAGAGTGCCCTGTAAGAGGGTATTACAGGGGTACATTAGTGCAATTGGTTAGCACAGAGGGTATTACAGGGCAAGATATTGTTACACAAAGGGCATGGGTAACTGGGCACTGCCAATGAGGGGCATGTACCGTACCGCTCAAAGCTCACTCCCATGATGGACTACAATCTCAATACAAATTAGTAAACTGTATGTGAGATTGTAGTCCATCACGGAACAAAGCTTGGTGTGGTTGCTACTTTACAACACACACTGGACATGTAAGTTGTGGAAAAATCAGGTTCGGTTAGCTTTGGATAGTTCGGGATTCTGATCCAAAATTCAATTCGGGTTTCGGATTCGGACTAAATCCAAATTTTTGTTAGTTTCGGATGAGTTTACAAATATTCATTGAGAATACCACAGAAAACCATATACAGATGATAATACTAGAGCTGAATCTCCTAGACCCAAATGGCATTTGGGATCCAAATTTCCGAATTGAATTCGGGAGCTCCCGAATGCCATTCGGGTCTGGGAGCCATATATATATATTTATGTCTAGAGACC
>NW_017306609.1:187737-239737 GCF_000935625.1 Nanorana parkeri | reverse complement strand
GCTCCCGAATGCCATTCGGGTCTGGGAGCCATATATATATATATATTACTAAAGCTCCCAGACCCGAATGGCATTCAGGAGCTCCCGAATGCAATTCGGAAATTCTGATTCCCGAATGCCATTCAGGTCTGGGAACCATATACATATATTATTAAAGCTGAGGCTCCCAGGCCAGAATGGCATTCGGAAGTTCCCCAATGCAATTCGGAAATTCAAATCCCGAATGCCATTTGGGTCTAGGAGCCTCAGCTTTAGTATTCTATGTATATACTGTATAAAGTATGGCTCCCATGTTGCCGTAATGAAAATTCGTGTTTAGACCCATTCGGATGCATTAACCGGAAAACACATCTGATTGGCCAGAATACTCAAATGTCCGATTCAGTTTAGTTTTTGAACGAAAATCGGACGGGATCCGAAATTCGGAAACGGAAATTCGTATTCGGACACATTCAGATGCATTGTGATGCAGAAATTCAGTTGTGTCCAAATGCCCGGATTTCTGAAAATCCGTATGTATTTTGATTCGAAATGAAACGTATGTCTAACACACACAGGGACCATGGGGGACAAAAGTAGCCACCCTCCAGAAGGAAGGACAGTGTCAGCACCAATTCAGAGATGATTTAAGGTTGAAATAAATTTTTGTTACCAGTTGAGGTACTTGAATGCATTTTTATAGTTTAACTCCTGAGTTTAGTGTCACTTTAAAACAGCTGGGAGAGGGTCTTTTCATGCAGCTTGTGGAATGCCAAAAAGCTGCATGTGCTGTTACAGAACAGTATGATGTAGTATTTAAAAAGTGCTGTTTAAAAAAAAATTAGAGAAAAATTACGTTCCCTTTAAAATTCTAACCAGACCCTTATCCAGACATGCAGCCTGGGTGGCCAAGAAAGGAAGGACAATGAGCGTGCATCCCCCCTTCCTGTTCCATACCTGGCAACATGCCTTTCAACGTTGCTGAGTGGCACCTTGTCCCAATGTTGAGAGACAAGGGCCTCTTTACTGTCCCCTAAAAACTATGTGGGGGTTTGTAGGGGAACTTATTGGTGACCCCACAATGTTAAAAAGCATGTGGCCTGGTATGGCACGGGAAGGGGAGGGGCCCACACTCACTGTAACTCCCTTCCCTGGCCACCCAGACTGCATGGCTGGATAAGGGTTTTTAGGTGAAACCCCATTGTTTTTTTTTTATGTGTGCTACCCCTTAATAAAACAGAAAAATCTGGCTTAGAATTCAAGCCATACCCTTATCCAGGCACACAGCCTGCATGATCAGGAAAGAAACGATAGTGAGTTTGTGCCCAACCCTCTCCCCCCTTCCTCAACATCATTGGGCGCAGGTTGTCATGGAAGCGTGGAAGGATCATCCAAAGTGCTTAACATATTGATGTTGGGTCTTTGTAAAGAAGGATTTGTCAGGTGTTGCTATATGGGTTAATAGATGGGTTATATGGTTTAATAGATGGGTCTGCTTTTTAAAACATCAAGAAAAGGGTGCTTCCTGGACAATGAGTGGCAATGAGTTCCATATTGTGGGTGCTGTCATTGAGTGCACAAGATCCAAAAGATTTTAAGACAACTCTGGGCACCTGTAATTTACCTTTTTCTAAAGAGCTGAGGGAGTGTTTGGGAGTATGGATAACTATTAGCTCTGTCATATAGGCAGGGCTCAAGTTATTTAAGTGAGTAGGCCAATATTTCAGGGTATCCTTCATTTAAATGAAAGTCGGAGTAGGATGTGAAGAACTGGGGTAATGTGCCTGTGACAACAAGACACCTGTTGCTCTTGGTCACAGGGTCACCATTGTCTGGTTTGAAGCACTAGTAGAGTTGTGTGTCATCTGCATAGCAATAGTATCAGGTAAGCAGGATAAGCCTATGGTGTTAGATGATGTTTTCCATTGGGATAATGTATACAGTAAATAAAATTGGTGAATGGAGCCCTATACCATCTGTAGGGTTATAGAAAGTGAGAAGACTGGGTGTATTCCTGCTGCTACCCTTTGTGATCTCTCTGACAAAAAGGAGTTGAAGCAGCCAAGGGCCAAGTAAATTCTTCCAAAATCTTCTAGTCAATAAAATGGATGGGTAGATTACAAATGACTTGTGCTAACCCTTGTTCTAAACTTTTCCTTTTCTATTTAAACAAACAAAAGAAGTTTGACCTATGGGTACATTTTAAATACATAACTTACTATTATAGGAAGCTATAAAACACTGAAGGTAAGAAAAATATCACACGATTGCAGTTGCATCGAACAGCAACCAATTCTTTTTTAATGTTTCCCCAAAATAAACCGTGAAATCTGATCTTATTGCTCACAATTCTAGATCTCTGCTTTTATTTCATTCTCATTTATTTTATTGTAATGCTAAGTCCCTGGAGCAGACAACAATGAAAGAAGAGTGATTACTGCAGCAGCACTGAGCCTGCAAGGCAGCAGAGAAAAGTTTTCAGAATGAGGACAATAGGTAATAAGGTTGATGTCAGATGGGCAGTTTTGCCGCTAGTGACCTATCGCCAGTGGCAGGCCTGCTAAGGCTACGGGCAGGATCTCTAAGAGGCTGCTTGCCTGTCCCTATGAAATCACTTATATCAGTTATCATGGGTCCCAAATGGAAAACAAGGTCAAGTATGTGACACTTGGTTCTCCTGAACCGAAGGGGTCCTGGGGCCGAAGCTAGCCGAAGGATCGGCCGAAGCTACGGCCAGATCCTTCGGCAGCTTTGTGAATAGACCCCTTGGTGTGAGTGACAGATGAGAGACTTGGAAATTGAGATTGCTTCTCATTAACCCAGGCACTGAAGTCCCTAAAGATGAGCAAGCAGGGGAGGTCTATGGCCAGCACAGTTATAATACTGGTTATTTACTGAAGAAAGTTTTTTCCATCACCTGGTGGTCAGTAGATAAATAAAATTTCACAGCTTCTTTCTCCAGTGAGTTGGGCCAATGGAGGTTAATTTTGGATGAAAATCACATTGCAGCAGTTTCCCCACCTTTGTTATCTTGTCTTGGGCAGTGAAAGACCAATGTGTACATAGAAAGAGCTATATGTATGTACCATGGGAAGGGTGTATTCTGACTGGGGAAAGACCACTCTATGTACCGGGGGTTGAAATCTCACTGTGGAAAGTTAATCTCTGTGCTGTAATTGGGATCTGACTGTGGAAATACCAATTTGTGTGCTGGAGGTATGATTTCCATTTAGTAGCAAAACATTCATGACAAATATTTTAAAATATTAACAGCCACACAAAAGCATAAAGATTTGCAAACGTGACTTTGCCTAGTGTTTTTTTTTTTATTCAAAGCGCTCTGTGACAGATCATGTAGTTATGATTTTACTAAGCAGTGCTGATGTATGTGCTATAAAGTGGAATATTAAATGCCTTTATACCAAACATCAGTCATATTTTGGGAAGACAGAGCCACACTGAGTGACTATAGCCAAGACTTCAGAAATCTATGCATACACCATGTTTTCACTCATATATCTTCTTGTTTTAGAATGAAGTCGAGCTGGGAGAGCTGCTTCTGTCGCTTAATTACCTGCCAAGTGCTGGAAGATTGAATGTGGATATTATCAGAGCAAAACAACTTCTTCAGACTGATATGAGCCAGGGATCTGGTAAGCCTTGCTTACTGATGTCTAGAGCTGTGAGTTTTTATTTCAGAACCAGCTGCAGAAAGTCGTATAAATATCTATATTTGTCTTTTACAAAATGTTATTGCAAAAAGCAATTAGTACAAGCAAAAATGTACAGAAATAGATACAGTTCAAAAAGAGGTTAATTGGTACCACTGGGTTGTAATAAAGTATATTTAGTCTGTTGCAGGTTTTGTCCATTAAAGAAGAAATAGTGACAAGGTCAAATATTATGTCCAGCCTCCAGATAGCATGAAGGGCAGGTCAAAGTGATGTTAAATTGATAATAAAGTTGAAAGCCTTTTAAGCTATTTCAAATGCTGATTACATCACTTAAAATGGATGCTTCTCCTTGATTTTTATAAGTTTTAGCTTCCTGGAGAATCTAGGGTGGCTCCTTTCCCTTGCATGGTCCTATGGAGCCACCCTTATGTGTGCAAACACAGGCACAGAAAGGCAAGCCACTCACCACACCCTGCTCCTTCTTCCTCTCTCTCGATTCCCCCTTCTCCTTGCTAGTAGATGGACATCTGCTGAAGACTGTGCTGTCCCTTGTGATCTTGTACTGGACAGGTAGTTCATGGAAGCAGAGCTGAGAGAGCTGGAGTCAGCTGTATGGAAACATATTGACTGTAAGTGATTGGGCAAACATTTTAAGAAGTACTTTGCTGGGCAATTTATATTTGCTTGCTCTGGATTCATTGGTGCAAACAAGTTTGAGAGTTTATTTCTGCTTTAAGATGGCAGTAGGCTGTTGGGCATAGGTATTGTTAGTGGTTATTTTAAAGAAGGGGATGAGAATGCAAGTGATAGGAGGGAGAGGAGAGAGGGAAAAATAAGCAGGTGGGGAGAGGACAGGGAGAAAAAGATGGGCTGAAGGGGGGAGTAGGTTTCCACTGCCTTCCCAGCTAATGAGGTGAGACCTTTCACTCTAATGTTATCTTCTGGATATCTTAAATGTAGAGAGACGTTTTATATTTAGGGCAACTGTAATCCATCCATGGTTGCCATATCTGCACAAAGATTTCATATTTTTCTAGGAGGATAGTAGTGAGCTTACTATTAGTGAAGATGTCATCAATCCTTTGCTTCCGTTCCTGAAAGTTAAGAATGGCTGGTTTCCATGCTGTGGTATATTTAGTTGGTAATGTACATTGTCTGACATCTAAAGTAGTTGGGATTCCCATGCTTTCATTTTAACATTGCCATTTAGAAAAGTTCGAATAAGATGGTAATTCATTGTCCATATTTGCTGGGCTACTGGATATCCTCACCAAATACAAACCATGGTGTCAGTTTTGAAGAAGGTAGAATGGTACTATGGAACATATTTTGAGATACTACTGTCACTTCATCAAGACTCTGTGATCTAAGAATGTTACAAATGTAATGTTAATTATGGATGCTTGTCAGATCTGTTAATACATTACAATGAAATTAATATTTTAAATGAACCTTATTTAATATTTTTTTTCTAGATCCTTTTGTGAAGATTCAGTTAGTTCATGGGTTAAAGTTAGCGAAAACCAAAAAGACATCTTGCATGAGAGGCACCATTGACCCTTTCTACAATGAGTCCTTTAGCTTCAAGGTCCCACAAGAAGAGCTGGAGAGTGCCAGCCTGGTATTTACAGGTTAGTAAGATAATTAGGTGTTCATTCTAACTAACTAAATAATGAATTAACTAACTACAGTAGTTAACTGTCATTAAAGTAAAATTATGGCCTCAGAAAAAAATGTTGTACAACACAAAAGTATAGATAAGTGTGCTACTCTGGTTCCCCCTTAGACCCCAGCAAGTTCCCCAAATTACTTGTTTGTTCCTGCCAGCCAAGTCTCCACCTTCCTGCTGTTTAACTGCTTCTGAATTTAGGTGAGCACTTGGATTACAGTGGGATGTGGTGACATAGTAGGGGACCTGGTTATCAACAATGGCACTGTTGGGTCTCCAGTTTCTGGCCATATATAACCCTTGGTGACTTTCAAGGAATATGCTCTGCACGTCAGCAGGGCAGCCATCAGAAATGTTGGGGCCCCTTACACGGCTTTATGCATGGGCCCCGCCACCCTACCAACACTGCACCTGTCCATTGGCTTTCCCTTTGAGTCCGCCCACTGTAACACTAATTAAAGTTGCAACACTATTACAACTTAATATATGAAACTGTAATGTGCATTCCAACGCACAGGCAACACTGACGCCGCTGGAGTGATGACGCACAAGAGACGCTGACGTCTGCCAACCCTCCCACCCAATGGACGCTGTTTAGTGTTTGCACAGCTGCTATCCTCTGCGCTGCCCCTCCCCCCCTCCTTGTGCCACCAGTCAGCCTCAGGCACCAGTCTGTCCTCTGCAAAGGCAGCAGCTCTGCTCCCGTCTTTCTTCAGTGCTTTTCGGTCGGCTAAAACATAAGCTGCGCCCTCTGAAAAACCTTCCTGCACATACAGGAAGGCATCAATTGCACGGAGAAGGAGGGAGCGGGACCGTACCAACTGGACTGTACATAATATTTTATAGCATATACTCCTTGGTTGGAGCCCGGGCCCCCCAAGCTGCTGGGGCCCCTTACTTGAATGCTGGCCGTACCCCCCTGATGGCGGCCCTGCACGTCAGCATCGGTACATGTAGCTCCAGCTGGGACACAGCTTATTGGCACAGATATTTTAAAGCTGAACTTTGGGATCCACCTTACAATGCTCCCAGCCACCCCCCCTCCCTAAGCACAGTTTATACCATGTATTTCTTCTTTGTTAAAAGAAGAGTGAATGAGCGACAAAATTAGTGTTCAGGCAGAGGCGTAACTAGAAACCCCAGGGCCCTGGTGCAAGAAACCATTGAGGCCCCCCCTCCCCCTCAATAAAAACATGATTTTGATACCTTTTTTTTTTCTTCTATGAAATGAAAAGTTTTTTTTTTGTTTTTTTTCAGGGCTAGTTCACACCAGCTCCAGTGTGTTCCGGCCGCGTTTTCTGCTCTGGAACGCACCAAAACACATGCAAACACATTAAAAAAAGCATGCAAACACCCTGGAACGCACTGAAAGCTCATTTTAGGCTACAAAAAAAAAACAGACCGGTACATGTCAAAAACGCAGCAAAACGCACTGCGCTACATATGCAGAAACTCATGCAGATCTGGTCCGAATTTGGTGTGAACAAGCCCTAATGGACTCAGGATCAGTAGTAGGGATGCACAGATACCAAGGTCACATACTTGGTATAAGTACAAATACAAATATAAGTATTGATACTTTTCCAGCTCCAAGACTAGACTAGAGAAAAACTCAAAAGTTAGGAGGCAGCTGTCATTTTCAAAGAGCATTGGCTACTGGGCTCCTCAGATTTGTGCATCCATGTCTTAATGTATGATTTGTTTTATATAGATATGTATTAGGGATGCACCAATACCAATTTTTCCAGACCAAGTACAAGTAGTCACAGATACAAATTATTGATACATTTTTGTTTCATGTCAGGTGACAGTTTTTCTAAAACACTAATGATTTCAGGACAGTGGTGGAGCGCCAGGGCCCAGTCGCAGCTGCAACCACTGCAACCCTGGTAGTTCTTGTGAAAATGCCAAGTATCGGCACTGGTAGCCGAACTGATGCCTGTGCATCCCTAATCAGTAGCTGTTCTTATATGGGTTATACTGCCACCTACAGTAGGGTTTGGACACTGGCAAACAGAAAAGCTGTTGGCCAGGCAGGTATAGCCCCTCCCACTCCTCCTCCTAATTGAATACACCATTCTGGTTGAGCATTGGTAGCTCCCACACTATTTGGTAATGTTAAATGCCACCATTACTACCATTACTCCCTTGTTCCGTCAGGTTCTGTGGAATTACATGCTGCATCATTAGCTTGAGTGTCACATGTCCTCACTCTCCACTCTGTTCTCCTTTTCTTCCTTCAGTGAGAGGTAACTTCCTCTTGCCTTTGTTCCTATACACAAGATACATGCAGTTCACATCCCAATTATTCCTTGCTGCTGCTTACATCTGGACATTAAACCTCTCCCATTTTTCAGCATTCAGTGCTGCTGTACTTTGGCATTTATTCATTGTCACAATTAAGGCACTGGAGCACCAGGAATCGTAAACTCTGGGTCTTGGGGAGCAGCATATAGGGACTCAATTAGGTATGGGCAGGAATATGGGTCTCTGAAGATGCAGGGACAGTGTGACCGCACAACAAACGCAGGTGTGCCAGAGTTGCAGGGTCTAAGGAGCCACCTGGTCTTCCCCAGAGCCACTGATGGTGTGGACAGCAAACAGCAAACAAAGAGATACACGGACAGAAAACATAGGGAATGAAAGAGTGCAGCAGGAAGGGAACACTGAAACCAACAAGACCAAACAAAGACACAAAATGCAAGGTATACTCAAGCGGAAATACCACAGAAAACAGAGAGGTCCAGCTACTAGCATGGAGACACGTTGCTCGAACGCTAAACCACAGGCGCACAAGCCTTATAACACCTAGGTTCAGGGCGGAGTAACCGGAAAACGAGCAGCTCGGACAGGATGCAAAACCCGGCGCCGGATCAAAGTACAAGGAACTGTGACATTCAGTCATGCAATGCTGTACTGAAATGAATTTTATACCCTTTTTTGGGGACAGATAGAGCTTTCTTTTGGTGGTATTTAATCACCACTGGGGTTTTTATTTTTTACTATATAAAAAAAAGTACCCTACATTTTGTAAAAAAACCTGTTTCCCTATGAAATGTTATGAAACATTTATTATCACCCCAATTTTTTGGTAAAATATAAAAGACGGGGTAAATAGACACCAAACTTGTCAAATCGCAGAAAACAGCCACACCCAAAATTGGCCCTAGGCAATGCTTTAAAAGATTTTACCGCTCATCAGTTTAATGTTATCAGTAATTAATGGCCCTAAAATTATTGCTCATACTATGACGTTCGTGGCGATATTTAACATGTGCAGCACAATAGGCGGAACCGTCGTTTTCCCACGTTGGCGCCTCTGATGCATGTATGCTTGTGTATGTGAGGGGGGCGGGGGACTTTTTAAAAAAAATTTTGTGTTATTTTACATATTTTTTTATTTGTGACAATTTTTTTAGCTTCTTTATTTTTTTATGCTTTAATTTTTTTAAAACTTTTTTTTTTTTACACTTAACTTTATTGCTATCAAATAGGGGACTAAGAAATCCCCTATGTGATAGCCAATTCATGACAGGTCCTCTTTATGCAGACATCAGGGGTGTCCAAGATCCCTAATGTCACCTAGGGACCCCCAGAGAAGCTGATGAAGCAGAGACCTGCTTCACCAGCTTCTCACCGTTGTTCTGTACCGGAGAGTGACACTGAATGCAGGAAGTGATGTAATATACATCACTTCCTGCATTCGGGGACCGAGAAGAGATCAAAGGGAGATTGTGTACTGAGCTCCCTTTGACCTCCACTGAGAGCGTCGCCATCCCGGTCCCAGCCCCATCAGGCACGGCGGATCTGGGAATTGGCAGCGAGGACGCAGCAATGACGGAGGTACGGGGGGCGCACACCGCAGCTCCTGCAAGCGATCGGGCGTCTCTAGAGACGCCCGCTCGCTTGAATGTAAACAGCCATCGCTGGCTGTTTACATTGCTAACAGTTCTCCACACGTGTGCGCGTTGAGAGGGGGCAGGGCGCCTCCCACTCCTACAAGACTCCCATCCGGCCGTTCAGGAACGGCCATGGACGAGAGGTGGTTAATTGCGACGGTCCAGGCAGCAGAGACCTGCTATAGCAGGCTGGAGTCTATTTATATTTTCTAGCCAACTCTTAGCTTTGTGGTGGAAGTGATTTACAGGTTTACAGATGCCCAATCACTTCTACCTAGGCTGCAAGGTGCTGTCCCTTCCTGACTTCCCCCACCATGTGTCCCAAACTTGGATGACCATGGCGGGTGTTGGCTGGTAAAGCGGACCTGCTCCCTATGTGATAACAATAAAGATAAATGTAGTAAAAAAAAAGCCACATTTTTTTAAAGCCCTCTGCCCCCACAAACATGCACATGTGAACATAAATCCATTCATCGTTTGCACCTATGTATAAAAGCGATGACTGCGCCACATGCATCACCTATGGACAATTTTGGATACCAAAGTTGTTTGACGTTTCACAGGCATACGCAATTTTGAGGCTTGAAATGTTTTGTATCTATTTCTTCAACACACCATCATCTTGTATATTTTACCATAATTGGGTATTATATTTTGTTTTGTGTGCTCTAAAATTGGTTTGAATGATTTTTGACTGAAAATTTGAGTTTGATAAACTGTTGCTCTAATATCGTGTGACATAAAAAATTGCAACTGCCACCATTTTAAAAATGGTAGCTAAAGGATTAAAAAGTATATGTTGGATCCTATGCATGAAGGGAGCAGTCCCATAGTATTGTGGTGCTCCAGCTTACGATCTGCTAACAATTATTGGGGGGGGGGGTGCACTGTTCCTAAAGCACCACACAGCGAAAGCCTGTTTTGTTGTCCCCTGTTTGAGTTAATTCACTGCTTGGAGTCACCAATAGCTCTGTTATGTTTGGTACCCCTCCCCTGCCTTACCCAGAGAGGGGTTTTCTGCAGCAATGCTATATTTTATAGGCTAACTTGCAACTTTGCTTGGTGAACGCAGAGGCTGTAAGTGTAGTTCTATGCCTCCACTTCCAGAATCCTTGTCTGACATTCCTGCAGCTGTAGTGGCCTCCATGCTTTCTGGTGTACTGTAGATGTACTGTCAGATGAAGCATCCCAGAGGTCCTTGTTAGATGAGTTTGTGTCTGTGTAGCCTCAGTCATCTGAAGCAACTTCCAGTCTAAAGGATACCATATCCGCTCTTAGTTTAATCAAGTTTTATTGAGATTTTAAAACAAGACAAAAGCGGGACCAAAATCCAGAGGACAATAGAAGTTGTACAATAGAAAACATGGAAGCATACAGGTACACAATCCAAACTATCATATATAGCGATTAATGCATTATGACCTAGGTTCCCCAGGTCAGAAGGGTGTGTTGGTCAATAGTGTTAAAGAGGAGAACATTTCAGGAGAAATAATAAGGGAGGAAGAAGAAAGAAAAGAGAAGATGAAAAGGAAGAAAGAAGGAAAGGGGGAAGATGAAGAGGAGAAAGAGGCAAGGGCATGCAAGGGCGTGGGTGTCCTCGACAGAGTCCAATGAAGCACAACTCACACATTAGCATATATACATCTTCTGTTCAAAAACAAAAATAAAAATCTCAGCTAGGATACAATTCTCAAATATGTTGAAGTAAGACCACGTCCACTACAAACGTGGCAAACAAAAGAAACCAGACATCTAAAAAGACATAGTCGCGCTCTTGAACGACTGTGGCGAAAAACTAGCTCTCTGCAAGATTTCACCTTGTACAAAGCTGCCCTCCTAAAATATAATTCCTTCCTCCGTGCTGCCAAACAGACTTATTTTGTTACTCTCATTAACACACTCTCATCCAAACCTCGTCAACTCTTTTACACTTTTAACTCTCTACCATGTCCCCCACCACCACCACCTACTAACTCGCTGACTGCCCAGGACATTGCCACTAATTTCAAAAACAAAATCGATACAATTCGGGATCAGATCGCCACTGTGCAGTCACCTTCCCCTATTCATGTTCCAGACCCACCATCACACTTGTTACTCTCCTCTTTTGACCCTGTCACAACAGAGGAGGTTACAAAGCTTCTCTCTGACACCCATCTCACCACTTGTCCCCTGGACCCTGTTCCCTCACCACTACTTCGGTCACCCTCATACTCTATCCTACACTCTCTTACTCACATTTTCAATCTCTCCCTCTCTACTGGAATCTTTCCCTCCCCTCTAAAGCATGCACTGGTCACCCCAATACCCAAAAAACAATCAATGGACCCTACCGACCTTAACAATCTCAGACCAATCTCCCTACTCCCATTCACCTCCAAACTCATAGAACGCCTTATCGACAGCCGCCTGAGCAGCCACCTCGCTGATAACAACCTTCTTGATCCCTTAGTTCCCTTAAGACTCATCTTTTCAGGGAAGCCTATCCCACCTCACCCTAACCACTGAACAATCACTTTCTCAAACAATCATCCCTGCGCAGCTACCTCCTGATGTATCACTTGCCCCTCCCTTTTAGACTGTAAGTCCTCACGGGCAGGGCCCTCCTTGCCATCTTGTCTTAAATTGTATTGTGACTGTAATGTCTTCCTTATATTGTAAAGCGCTGTGCAAACTATTGGCGCTATATAAATCCCGTATAATAATAATAAAAAAAGCATGTTAGTTCTTATACAAGCTGTGTGAGCCACATTCAAAATAGAACTTGTAGCTTCTACTAGTGTTGTTACCAGTCTTGTGTCCCCGAAAGGTCCTATGACTATAAAAACCTTTCAGGTATGCTCCATAGTTCAAAATGACAAATTATTCACTCCACATAAACGCTTTTCAGACCACTGCCTGTATGATGAGGATTTTCTGTGATGTACCCACTGTGGATCTTGTTTTATCATGCCTTAACCAAACATTGACTGACTGATTGTACCTGTTGAGGAATCTCCAATGTTCAAGGATCATACTGATACATGTTTGAAAACACTTTCCAAATCCTTATTATAGCTAGCAGGTCCTGCTATACAACTTGCCATAGCCATTATGTCAGTCTGTCAGACATTACGATAATGGACTGATGTCAAAGGTTACAGTTACAGTCCTTACTGACTCATAGAGCCCTTACTTAGTCGTAGAGCAATTAGAGCTTTTGCCTTCAGCATGTATAATCACAGTTGTTATTATTAATGTAAATAATAATTTATTAATTGCTGCACAGTGTATATATATATTTTGGTAATCTCTTCATTAAGAGGCTAAATATGTGATCCCCCTTAACCGCCTCACGGCCGGCAGTTGTGAAAAAGAAACGTCCATCCGGGAAACTTCCTGGAGGTAACAGGTATATACGGCCTGTTAGCCCAGCCCACTCGCGCGCATGAGCGGTAAACAACCGAAATGTAAAAACAGCAGTGATGCCTTTTTACATACAAGCGATCCGCCGGCTATAGAACCGGCGGATCGCTTGTATGGGGTGCCGATCGGAGCCCCCCCAGCGCCCCCCCTCCCGCTGGTCCCCGGGCTCTGCTGTGCCCGGTGCGAGCCCGGGACCAGCATGGTGGCTCTCTGACGGGATCAGAGGGAGGTCGGTACACAATCTCCGTGCAGTTCCCTCTCTGGTGTCAGAATGCGGAAGTGATGTATATTATATCACTTCCGCATTCTTGTGTCACTCTTCAGCTTCAGAAGCTGGAGAGAAGCTGAGGAAGCAGATCTCTGCTTCATCAGCTTCTTTGGGGGTCCCTAGGTGACATTAGGGGTCTTGGAGACCCCTGATGTCTCCATAAAGAGGACCTGTCACATATCTTTGCTATCACATAGGGGGGTTTCTTAGCCCCCCTATGTGATAATAATAAAGTTAAGTGGGAAAAAAAAGGAAAAGAAAATAAAGTTGCAAAAAAAAAATATTACACAAAAAAAGTTATACATGAAAAAGAATAACAAAAACACAAAAAAACTTTTTAAAGTCCCCACCCATACTTACACGCATGCAAACATTCGCGGGGGTGAGCATACGTGCGAAAATGACATTTGTGCCCATTACGCCTCACATGTTATATATCGCTGCGAACGTTGCAGTGAGAGCAATAATTCTAGGGTCATTAATCACTGATAACACTAAACTGATGAGCGGTAAAAGCTTTTAGAGCGTCCGCCTATGGTCAATTTTGGGTATGGTAGTTTTTGAGATTTCGCGGGTGCGTGCAATTTTAAAGCTTAACATGTTTGGTGTCTATTTACCCGACATGAGCCCGTCTTTTATATTTTACCAAAAAATTGGGTAACAATAAATGTATTATAACTTAATGTAATATAAAAACTTTTTTTTTCACAATTTTCAGTAATTGTTCTTTAATATAATAAAAAATAAAAACCCCACTGGTGATTAAATGCCACCAAAAGAAATCTCTATCTGTCCCCCCAAAAATGGTATCAAATTAATTTCAGTACAGTGTTGCATGACAGAATAAATGTCAGTCAAAGTACCGCAGTGCTGAATACTGAAAAATGGCCTGGCCAGGTAGGGGGTGTAAACACCTGGTCAGCAAGTGGTTAAAGCAGTTATATTACCAATGACACAATTACAAAGATTACAACATGAAGGAATACTGTAGGACACCCCTAGGTATATATCTAATGTATTAGCTCTGTGTCTGTTAGGATCCAGAGCGCCTCCAGGTGGTGCTGGAGCAGGGGCGGACTGACAACACATGGTGCCCCCGGGCAATACATGGTTATGGGGCCCCCTTGTGCTCCGCCCATATACAAGCCCCTCCCACAAGCCCCACCTGTATAAACATTCTTGTGTCACAGATCAGGCAGGCACAGCCCTCTAATCGGCTCGGCTCAGTAGATCGGGAAGGCTCAGTAGATCGGGAAGTAAGCAAACACATACCGGCGTTCGCTCACCTCTCGATCCTGTCACGGCTCTCTGCCGTGACAGGGGAGGGGCTGGATTCCCCCGCTCCGATCTGTCTCAGTATACCGCGAGCAGCAGCTTGCGGTATACTGCGGCGTCTCAGTAGCTCGCGGTATACTGAGCCTAGGGTGACGGGAGGACGCTAGTTTGTGAACTCCCGTTACCCTAAGGAGAACTATGGGGAAAAGCCTTAACCCCATAGTTCTCCTTTAAAATGAAATCTGTTATCAAACTTACCAGTTCTTTTTTGAAACAGTCCCCCTGAGAATTCTCTCTCCCCAAGCCTGTCGTCTGCAGTCAGTAGCGGACAAAGGGCCCTGGTGCAAGATTATTTTTGGGCCCCCCCCAAAAGAAAAACCCCCCACAAACCCCCCTAACCCATATACCCTTTAGCAACCACAAAAAAAAAGTTGGAAAAATGGCATTGCTGTATGAAGTACTGCTGAAATTTGTAGTCCTCTATAGAGGGTGCCATTCTGCATTGCTGAATGGGACCTGCTATATAGAATAGGGATGCACAGATACTTTTCGAGTACCAGTGCAGATACTTGGCATTTTCATGAGAACTCCCGGGGGTTGCAGCGGTTGCACCCGGGACCGGGCTCTGGCGCTCCACCACTGTCCTGAAATCATTAGTCTGTATTGTTTTAGAAAAACTGTCAAATGACAATAAACAAAAATGTATCAGTACTCATACTTGTAAGTACTCGGCAAGTACCAGTACTCGTACTCGCAAAACTGGCATCTGTGCATCACTTTATTTATATTTATAAAAACAAAATCGTACATTAAAACAGAGATGTACAAATCCCAGGAGCTCCGTGTGCTCCTTACACATGACATCCGCCTCCTAACTTTTGAATTTTTCTCTAGTGTAGTCTTGGAGCTCAAAAGTATCGGTAATTGTACTTGTACGTGTACCAAGTACTGTACTTGGTATCTATGCAACCCTAATATAGAACTACAAATACCAGCTGTACTTTATACAGCAATGCCATCAATTGGGCTAAAAAAAAAAAAAGTTTTATTTATTAACTTACCTTCACCTCCTCTGGCTGTTTCCTGGTGGGGGAGGCTGCAGAAAACCACCGGTGTGTGGTGTGTGTCCATCTCAGCGCGCCCGTGTACTTAGGTGGCTGTCTGCTGGGTCCTCACGGCCGAGGCTCAGGGCTGCCCCCTGCAGTGCCTGCAGGCTTCTTTTTTATTCTCAGCTCCCTCCACAGTTTTCGGCTGTTTTCGTGTTTGGTCTGCCTGTGTTTGGTCTGTTTGGTCGTGTTTGGTCTGCCTGCGGAGGTGTGGGGTCACCTGTGCCAGTATCCCTGACAGTGTCACATGCTGTTCAGATTAGACTTTTTCCCGTATTTTTTATAAAATATACTATTGGCTACTGATAATGATTGGATACTAATGGCTGTGCAAATTGCTGACAATAAATGTTGGCTGCAAGGCACCTTTCAGACTGCTGTGTGTCAAAGAAGGTGATTAAATTTTAGCTGATGAGCCGTTTCATGCAACAGGCAGAACACACTGTGACTGTTTTTCTTCTGCTTTCCTACAGTAGCAGATGTTACCAGGGCTGCAAAGAAGCATGCATTCATAATACGAATGTGTTTGCAAACAATATAAACAGTAACAGGGTTATTCACAAAAGGGTAACGAGTTTGGAGAAGACAGGAGAAGTGAACAATCTAGGACAACATAGCAGAACTGGAAAGTGAGCTGAATTGGAGAATCTTTCCAAATCAGCTATTTTCTCCTAGATTGTTCACTTCCCCTGCCTGTTAATTCATTCTTTCTAAAATCTGTAGAACAAAACCTATAATTAAGAGCATATTAATATTCACACAATATAAACTGTAAAACTAAAACAGCGAGAATAACTGCAATTTATTAGTTCTTCCAGTATTAAATATTTGGCTGAGCTGCCAATACATTCCTTATAGCTTCCTAATTATAGTGAAATTATGAAGCTGAGCAAAAAGGCATGTAAAGGAAAAGTAAAATGATTTTTGGTCAATGTCATTTCACACCAACATCTTCATACACAAATATGTGTGTTGTCCTATTGGTCAGTTGCTTTATAATTCCATTCAACCATGTGATGGAATCCATGTCTTGTGATCCATGCCATACAGTGCAGTGTAGTATAGAACATGCACTAACCTAGGAATGGATAATGAATGTTCAGCAGTGCACTGATGGCCATCACTCTACTCCAGTCAGGCAACAGTATGTCAGAGAGCAAAGTGCAGTAAAACCTGGTTGGTAAACAGTGCTGTTTACTAACTTTAGGTCAATCATTTAATGTGTTTAATTAATCCATAACTGTATTATATGGTTACTTTTATTTGAGGGGCAATTGACAACCCACAGGCAAAGATGGATTAAAGGGCTGGCTAAACTAGCTCATTCTTGGATTTTAACCTTAATGGTTTTCAACTTTTAACTTGTGGAAACCCTGTGCACATTCCCCCTCACTGCTTTTTGATTGGGGTGTTTTTATTAATAAAGTTACTCAAACAGTTAATTATTTGCAAAGATGATTAAGCAGGTTTGAGGCTACAGCCACTCTGAGTTGCCTGGCTTTTCCAGCAGCCTGGAAACCCATTCATGCTTTGTTTTTGGATGCTGGAAATGCTTAGTGAAGAGTGGTGTACAGTGGAGGTGTATGTACTTGGTTGAGTTAACCTAGGAAAAGTAATATTCTTATGCTTGACTGTTCAGTGATTACTTTGTGATGGGAATAACTGCAAAACATAATAACTAAATTTCCTTCTTCATGTTCAGCATGTTATGCTCTTGATCATTAGCCTCTTTCATGTGCTAAAACATTTTTCTCTCCAGTGAAAAGTTTCAAAGAAAAGCACTGATCGTTGGTGATAGCAAACCATGTATTCGTGCTAATGTAGCAAAATCTTACATTTGAAAGCCCCTCACCAGCTGAGCATTTTAAAAGGATTCCTGGAATGAGAGAGCCCTGCTGCCAGTGAAGTACTCACATTGCTTGCCAGAATGGGGCACTAGAAGTAAAAATACAGTTCTTCATATTAATGGTTTTATTGTGTGTTGCACAGGGTGATTAAAGCCTTGTGTTCTATTCACCTTTTCCTAATGCAGTTCTCCCTTTAGTGAAGGAAATACATCATGTATTTCATGCTGCTCGCCTTTATAAATTCTTATTAAATATTTAACAGCAACCTGAGGCTTAGCAGAATTCATTATTTCTGTGTTGCGGGTTATAGCTGGCCTGATTCCCTAGCTTTGCATCTGAAGTACAATATATATTTATTTCCAGTGACTTTTGTATAACACATTAGGATGTATTTGGATAGGTGTTTTTTAACAATATGTTAGAGCAAATGTATAATCAAGATTTTCAAATTAAAGTTCAGATAAAGTAATATCTAAAATGCAGCCCAAATACAAATAAACTAATATAAAATGATGTCAATAAACCGTTGTGTTGTATATGATATTTGTGTAAAACCTCTGACACATGGCAGTCATATATGCCAGTCTTTCCGTTCAGCTTTAATTGACAGTAGATTTAATGGGATTGTGATCCATGATGCACCAAACATTTTCGTTTTATACACATATAAATCAGCAACCAAAAGTTTTGCGAGGAAGACACATAGTCAACCAGTCAGCAGTAGAAATTGGATCAGTGGTTGCAACTGAAGGCTGCCAGTGTATACAGGCATCTTTGAAGTTGAGTTCTTTGTCTATAGAAGAAAACCATAACAAGTATGCTCTTTAAAGTGAATCTGTGCTTTGCCCATGCAGGACAAAGATACAGTTTCAATTAACTGCTGGCCTCTTTTATGTATGCTCACCTTCCTTTAATTCCCCTTCCACTCCATATCCCCTTAGGGGTAAAGGAAACAAGCCCTGTTTAAGCCCTCTGTCAATCTGGTTGTAGCTTACAGAGAGCTAAGGACTTTCTCCCTGCTACCTGTCTGACATTATTCAAGTCTGGTAATTGGCCACTTAGCTCCTTTATACCTTGAGGTACCCGTTATATCTCTTCCTCTCCAGGCAGGCATAGGGAGTGGTGGGGGGCAGAAAGGATGGTGACTATATGCTGCAGGAGATTGTTTACATGTATACCTAATGTAAACCCAGTCACTAAAACCTCAAATAAGCTTTAACCTGAATGTAATTGAATGAATGTCATTTTAAAAGTTATTTTCTATATTTTTAAATTTCAAGCTTTCATTAAAAATCTGGTTAAACTACCATAAAGGTCCTTGTTGTGGCACTTTCTGTTATATGTCCCTGTCTCTCAAATTTCCCCCTACATTCTCATGCGGTCACTCAGCTCCCAAACGTGACAGCTCCCAAAAGAGGCCATGCCAACATGCAGGTATGATGCACTGTTGTCATTAGGGATGTCCCAATACCAGTTTTTCAAGACCAAGTACAAGTACTTCCCCTCATGTACTTGCCGATACCAATTACCAATACTTTTTCTTTAAAGGACTGTTGACTTTAAATGATCCATAGTACAACTACATGTTATGTACTATGGATCATGATTTAACCTATTCATATTAGCAGGGGAGAATTGTAAATCTATTGTTGCAGTGTAGTGGAGGTGTGTGTGGTATATGTACTACATATACAGTACACACTTACAGTAGCAATAGATTTACAGGAAGCCCTGTTCCCCTCACACACAGTTTCACTCATATCCCTGTTGCCTCACGTGGTGCCTCTTGTAGTCGGCGCTGGGCAGGATCGCTGCATCGCGTCTCGGTGTTCAGCTTGTGGGAGGCGCTCACAATTCTGCCCTGCTAACATGAATAGGTTAAATCATGATCCATAGTACATAAACAGCACACACGTCCAGTACACTGCAGTAATAGAGTTACAATTATACCCTACTTTGGATCATTTAACCTATTCATGTTAGCAGGTCAAAATCTATTGTTGCAGTGATTTGGCAATGTGTACTGTACATACAGTACATATAGAATACACTGCAGCAATAGATTTACAATTCTGCACTGCTAACATGAATGGGTTAAATGATCCATAGTACAACTACGTGTTATGTACTATTATGTACTATGGATTATTTACCCATTCATATTAGCAGGTGATAATTGTAAATCTATTGTTGCAGTGTATTCTATATGTAGTACATGTACAGTACATATAGAATACACTGCATTAATATATTCTTGTTGTTCACACAAAACACTAAACATCCCACTTAAGCCCAGGCCTTCACTTACTGTTGCCTCGATCGCGGTGCAGAACGATTTTCCTCACATGTGAGGACGTAGTCAGGGCTGAGCTGAAGAGGAGCGTCGCGTCACTGCTGCTCCGGTGGGCGGCGCTCCGAGTGGGGTCCTCTGGGCAGTCGCCCGCCACCTAAATTAGGACCCCACCTGGAGCGCCGCCCACCGAAGCAGCAGTGACGAGACGCTCGGCAAGGTCAGTAAAGAGGAAAAAACATAGCGCAATTGTATATGATACATAGTGCATTAGTAAACTGAATGTCATGCTTCCTGGCCAGACCATTTTTCAGTATTCAGCGCTGCGATACTTTGACTGACATTTATTCAGCCATGCAACGCTGTACTGAAATTAATTTCATAACATTTTTGGGGGCACATAGAGCTTTCTTTTGGTGGTATTTAATCACCACTGGGGGTTTTATTTTTTACTATAAAACAAAAAAAGTACCAAACATTCTGAAGAAAAAAAAATAACAGTTTTCCTACGTTATGTTTTAAAACATTTATTATTACCCACATTTTTGGTAAAATATAAAAAATGGGGTCACGTCGGGTAAATAAATGTCCAAGGACCTGTAGCACACCTTACCGGACTTCCCATGTGGAAAAATGGGTGCTCGTAATGACTACGGATGGCGCCGTATCAGATAAAATGTTGTATGGATGTCACCAGCACTCCAAGTATGACAGAATACGTCAAGATTTTAGTGAATCTTCATTTTATTTTTGAAGTCACTTAAAGTGGAAACGTCGGGTAAACAGACACCAAACATGTCAAGCTTTAAAATTGTATGCGCATAATCAACTACGTTTCTCTGATTGGCATGTCACAAACAACCCACACTATGTCTTCCTATAACCATATGATTGCATCGTCTCACAATTCCCTGAAATGAACACCAAGATGACTTTGTGACCTCAAAGGAACTCCACATTGTGCATTCTACTTGAGCAACCCCTTTGTACCAGCCCCATACCCCCATAGACACTTTAGAACATATGCACCTGCTCCTTCTTTTCTCTCTTGTGGTCCTGCAAGTTCAAACCATATAACCATTCGAGCACCCAACTGGGGATGGATGGACAGATTACATCTAATTCTCTTGTTCCATTATGGTGCAAGTCTAATTTGGACTCCTAAATGTAAACGGTTTTAACAACCCTAAAAAATAACAGATTATGTATTATATGCATAACCTGCAAACAAAGTCTCTTGCAAGAGACTAACTTCAAGACCTCCTCAGTCCCCTCCATGCCTACTAAACATTTCAAATAAAAAAACAAAAAACAAACGTGAGGGCGCAAGGCTAGGGGGACTATGAAACTGATTGTAACAAAGTGGGGGAAGCAAGAGGAGATGGTTCACTTACTTTTAAGTGGGTCTCGGGACCAGATGGATGTGACAGTGTGTCCGTGTCCCCGCTGAAGCAATGTGAAGTGCCAGTGATGTGAGGACTGACGTCAGGCTGGGCTGCAGCTGCGGGTGGAGGAACTCGGGCTGTGAGATGGACGTGTCTGGGCCAGTGTCCGTGCCGTGGTAATGATGCAGGATGGAGAGCAACGGGAGCAACGCGTTTCGAGGATGTTACCTCTTTGTCAAGCTCATCAGGAATGGACACCATTCCTAATGAGCTTGACAATGGACACCATTCCTAATGAGCTTGACAAAGAGGTAACATCCTCGAAACGCATTGCTCCGGAGCTCTCACCCACTACCTCACCAACCTGATCCTTCCTCACCTTACCACCATCCCGGCCGATTCTCCATCCTGCATCATTACCACGGCACGGACACTGGCCCAGACACGTCCATCTCACAGCCCAAGTTCCTCCACCCGCAGCTGCAGCCCAGCCTGACGTCAGTCCTCACATCACTGCAGGCACTCCTCCTGTCTCCTAGGGCTGCAGGCGAGGTAGAGCTACAGCACCCTATTCCCTTGGCCCAATCCGAGAGCGCTGTTCGTATTATTTGTATAAACATTTCAAATATGGTTCTTAAGTAATGACCCTCTAAGAATAAAGGGAGGGATAGCATTTTGGCATTCACAGCTCTCTTCCATTTCAGGTACTACAAAAAACCTGTGTCTCAGAAGGCAGATACATATTTGTGAAACATCAGATATATAACCAAACGTTCACACTAGCAAGCATGTATTTACCCAGACATTGCCAGCTGCAATTGACACCACAATTGGGAGGGTAATAGACACGGACTTGGGAGAGTAATAGACACGGATTTAGACATTATAACATTACAGGAGGACCTGGATAAAATAGGGGATTGGGCATTAATGTGGCGGATGAGGTTTAATGTCGATAAATGCAAAGTAATGCACTTTGGAATAAAAAATAAACAAATGGGTTATACAATTATGGGTATGCCGCTAGGGAAGTCAGAAATGGAGAAGGATTTGGGGGTCATTGTAGACCACAAACTGAAAGGTAGTTTGCAGTGCCAGGCTGCTGTAAACAAAGCTAGCAGGGTCTTGTCCTGTATTAAAAAGGGGATGTATTGCAGGGACAAGTCTATAATTTTGCCACTTTATAGATCATTGGTTCGACCTCATCTGGAGTACGCGGTCCAGTTCTGGTCACCAGTACTAAGAAAAGATGTCCTTGAGTTGGAAAAAGTCCAGCGGAGGGCAACCAAACTAATTAGGGGTATGGAGGACCAGAGCTACGAGACAAGGCTACTAAATTTAAACATGTTCACATTGGAGGTGAGGAGATTAAGGGGGGATATGATCTCCATGTACAAAATGTTCAATGGTGGCAGCAACATTAGCGATAAACTGTTTAAAATTAACTCCATTACAAAAACTAGAGGCCACCACCTAAAATTGGTGGAAAAAAAATTCCAGCACAAGGGGCGAAGGGGGTTCTTCACAGTAAGATCAGTTAGGGTCTGGAACTCACTGCCACAGACAGTGATTTCAGCAAAGAATGTGGAATTGTTCAAGAAACTTTTGGACGATTTCTTAAGGGACCGTAATATACAGGGGTACAGGTACTCCTAGAATGAGATCCTAATAGGTTGGACTTGATGGACTAATGTCTTTATTCAACCTCAAATACTATGTAACTATGTAACTATGTAATTGCATAACAAATCTCCCAAGGGGATTATCCTTCTCCCAGCACCTCAGCCAGGAAATCACAGATTCCTCTCTCCAGCTTAAACAAGCTTAAACCCAAATTTATCTTACTACAATTGATATTGGGGTCCTACATCCCAGTGGCAGGGATTAAAGCTTCTACTCTGCGGCTCATTCATATAGCAAGATAGCCTTTTTTATTTCCTCACATAATATATATTAGACTGGTATCTCAGAGCAACCATAGGTCCAAAAATCTGGTCTGACCACTTCTTTCTTTCTGTCCTCATCCCCAACATTCTAAAACCCCTTTTTACATTACAGTTGTTACAATATATACAAATAACTGTCTTGATCAAAACTGTTTAAAAATAACATTTTAGCCTTTAGTATTCATAACTCTGAGTAATAGGGAGGCATTGGCAATGAGAGGAGTAGAGCCAAACTTGACTTTTACAGTAAAAGTCAATATCTGCATCTAATTTTATCTGCCCATATCTCTGGATCTAAAGATCTTTTGATTCTTAGTTTTCAGTGAGAGTATCCTGAGATTATGCATTTTCCAGCAATGTTTAGTTGGCCCAGGTTTCTAACAGGATTACTTTACACTATCTACTAATAAAATACAACCATTATTCCTTCCTTGAAACTTTGAATGATGAATACAAGAAACAAAACATTTTTTTCTAAGACGGAATGAATACAGTATTTGTTAAGATACTAAATTCTCAAATAAATTACCTTATTACTCAGCTTCAAATATATAATCAATAATCAATTACTGTACTTTTAGTTGCTAAAGATACAGATAATATTATGGTGACCTAATTAACAAGTGAATCTCTGAGATTTAAGGGAAACATCCAAATTCATGAGATAAAAGGATCAGTTCAATACATTATAATGATCAGGATAATGCATAGCAACCATTTTTGTTTTAGCAACAAGAGGCAATGGCAGCTAAATATAGTCAAGAAATATTGCAAAAAAAAGAAATATGGGCCACACAAAAGAGTGAGGTCACATGTTAAGTCTAAACCAGGACAAGGAAAAAACGAGCCTCCGTGTAAAAGCACCCCTCAGAATAAAATATATGAGTTCTGGTTTACCGGCCAAAGGATTTGTATTTCTTTCTTTCCAGTCCTTAGATTTTCTCAGCTCTGTCACAGTGTACAACCTTGTCTAGCAGAGGAAGGGACACAATCTTTCTGTGCTGTAATTTTACTTTGACTTACAGGTACCATCCCAGCTGCAAATTGATGCACTCCTCTCTTCAGCACTCTGTCCTCTATCACCATGCTTCTTGCACTGCAGCACACCAAATTGGCTGCTTGTACACATACAACTTAAAGTAGAGCAGGGCAAAGCAACAGGTTCACTTTAATGGCTGCCCCACTAGCAGCTTATGGTTACCTTCTCCCCATCACCTGCTACCCACTTGAGCTTACACAGGACTGATGACTCTCCTTCCACTGTTGTGTTATAGAGTGGCTTATTCCTAAAGATCACCACACACATGGGAGGAAGAACAGTAAGTCACATGCTCCTGATATCCAAAAGTCCCCAGTATTTTCTATCACTCCTGGTGGCCCAAAAGAGCAACACAGGCATTATAGCTTAGAGAACTGAGCCTGCAGGCATTAACAGTATTAAGATAATTTGTCTTTTTACACTGTGGTTGTATGAAATAACATGCAAATAATGCCAAATAACCTGATGTATAAACATTTTGAACTTTTTGTAGGCTTTACCAAAAATTTGCATGTTTGCTTCTCCAGGCTGCAGGGGTCACTGTTGTTAAGGAAATAAGGTTTTTGCTACAATGTAAAGTAGGGAGTGTACAGCTTGTATATCAGTGTACATTTGCTGTCCCCTCAAAATAACTCAACACACAGCACAGCCGTTAATGTCTAAACCGCTGGCAACAAAAGTGAGTACACAAAATGTCCAAATTGGGCCCAATTAGCCATTTTCCCTCCCTGGTGTCATGTGACTCGTTAGTGTTACGAGGCCTCAGGTGTGAATGGGGAGCAGGTGTGTTAAATTTGGTGTTATCGCTCTCACTCTCTCATACTGGTCACTGGAAGTTCAACATGGCACCTCATGGCAAAGAACTCTCTCAGGATCTGAAAAAAAGAATTGTTGCTCTACATAAAGAGAGGCCTAGGCTATAAGAAGATTGCCAAGACCCTGAAACTGAGCTGCAGCACAGTGGCAGCATACAGCGGTTTAACAGGACAGGTTCCACTTAGAACATGCCTCGCTATGGTCGACCAAAGAGGTTGAGTGCACGTGCTCAGCGTCATAACCAGAAGTTGTCTTTGGCAAATAGACGTATGAGTGCTGCCAGCATTGCTACAGAGATTGAAGGGGTGGGGAGGTCAGCCTGTCAGTGCTCAGACCATACGCCGCACACTGCATCAAATTGGTCTGCATGGCTGTCGTCCCAGAAGGAAGCCTCTTCTAAAGATGGTGCACAAGAAAGCCCGCAAACAGTTTGCTGAAGACAAGCAGACTAAGGACATGCATTACTGGAACCATGTCCTCTGGTCTGATGAGACCAAGATAAACTTATTTGGTTCAGATGGTGTCAAGCGTGTGTGGCGGTAATCAAGTGAGGAGTACAAAGACAAGTGTGTCTTGCCTACAGTCAAGCATGGTGGTGGGAGTGTCATGGTCTGGGGCTCCGGGTGCTCCCGGCACTGGGGAGCTACAGTTCATTCAGGGAACCATGAATGCCAACATGTACTGTGAGGTACTGAAGCAGAGCATGATCCCCTCCCTTCAGAGACTGGGCAGTATTCCAACATGATAACGACCCCAAACACACCTCCAAGATGACCACTGCCTTGCTAAAGAAGCTGAGGGTAAAGGTGATGGACTGGCCAAGCATGTCTCCAGACCTAAACCCTACTGAGCATCTGTGGGGCATCCTCAAATGGAAGGTGGAGGAGCGCAAGGTCTCTAACATCCACAAGCTCTGTGATGTCGTCATGGAGGAGTGGAAGAGGAATCCAGTGGCAACCTGTGGAGCTCTGGTGAACTCCATGCCCAAGACGGTTAAGGCAGTGCTGGAAAATAATGGTGGCCACAAAAAATATTGACACTTTTGGCCCAATTTGGACATTTTCACTTAGGGGTGTACTCACGTTTGTTGCCAGCGGTTTAGACATCAATGGCTGTGTGTTGAGTTATTTTGAGGGGACAGCAAATGTACACTGATATACAAGCTGTACACTCATTACTTTACATTGTAGCAAAGTGTCATTTCTTCAGTGTCGTTACATGAAATTAAATAATAAAATATTTACAAAAATGTGAGGGGTGTACTCACTTCTGTGAGATACTTTATGTGTGTGTGTTTTATTGATTTTTACACTCACTTAGAAAATAAATGTAAAGTTATTGTAAATGTCTAGCGGTGCTACACATGCTGCAACACTCATTTTAAAATTTAAAGAATCTGTAATGCAGACCATGCCTGGGGGGCTATTAAGAGAGTAGCCATTCCCCGACTCATAAAGTAAACTAGTTCCAGCCAGGGCAGTTCCAGAATTAGTATTTATGGGGGTATGCTGATTAAGTTGTCTAACAAAAGAGTTTTGCTTCTTGATATTTTTCCTTGAACAAATGAGCTTAAAATCTTCAAATTTTATTGGTCCATACCTTTTTTTTTAATGCAAAATTTTGATTGGCCACCTGCATAAAAATAAGGTAAAAGTTGATCCTACTAATGATAATAGTGTCTTTTACATAACTGATCAGTTGCGGGCTGTAATTTCCCCAACAATGTAATATCTAACCAATGTATAAGGGGCTAAAATAGCCTCTAATACCCTGTTTCCCCAAAAATAAGACCTACCCCGAAAATAAGACCTAGTACTATTTTTGGGAATTGCTAAAATATAAGACCTACCCCGAAAATAAGACCTAGTTGTGACCATTCCCAGGGCCGACGGTGGCATAAGGGGGGAACTTGAAGAGCCGCGGGAGAGAATTAGCGGTGCCAATGAAGCCAGCTCTAGAGGTAGCAAGGCGGGACCGGAGGGAGCAGAGCCACATAAGCCGATGCTTCCTCTACAGCGCCGGCTCCTGTCACAGGCGGAGTGATACCAAATGCACTCCGCCTGTGAGGAATCGATAGTGAAAGGCGCTCCCCTCATTCTAACCAGCGATTGGTTACCAAATTGCTCTTGGAAAGGTACGGCACCCCTGATTGCCCTGATCACCATATTCTTAACTTTGCCAGTTTGGATGATTTAAATTTGGATTTGCGTTAACTTTGGATTGTTGTACTTTAAAAAAAAAAATAAGACCTACCCCGAAAATAAGACCTAGTGTGTTTTTTTTTGAGCCAAAAAAAATATAAGACAGTGTCTTATTTTCGGGGAAACATGGTATTGTAATGTCTTCTAGTAAAAAGTCAGTGACAGCCTATAATGGCACCTTTTTTAAAATTCATAGTTGCTACGCACTGATGCTTCATGTTTCCTCAAATAAAATATTCTTTTATATTGTAGTTCACTGCTGCTTCATGTCTCTACTAAAAATAGCACATTTTATCTTGTTGGCCAGAGGTGCCTCATATCTTACTAAAATTAGTCACTTTTTACACTGTTAGTCAGTGGTGCCTTCTATCTCCCCTATTAATAGCCTCATTAACAGACATGTCAGTAGCTCCCTTTAATCCCCTCAGATAATAGCCCTCTTTTACACTGGTGGTAATTAGCATCTCATGTCCTCTTAATGAAGCTAGATTTCATTAATTAGTACCATTGTCACTGACTATAGGCGGGGTTCCATTGATGTAGCGCAGGCAGGTGGCTCTGATGGTTCTGCCTGTGACCTTAAAATCAAACTTAAAGTCAATTTCCACCTTTTTAAGTGATTAGCTTTTATTGTGGTAATGTAAAGGTGCAGTAGTGATGTATATTTGTTTACATTTTTATGACTCACATTGCAGGCTTTCTTAATTTTTCCAGTGAAGTTTTTATTAGGCCTGAATCCTACAAATTCAACATTTTCTCCAGAGGAAACTCAGTCTGACACCGGAGTAGGATTATATAGCAGCCTGTAAACTGCTGCCCCCCTCCCTGTGATTCTACTTCCACTATAAATACTAATAAATTGGGGGAGAAAGGGCTTACAGAGAGCTCATTTGTAACTTGCACATATTGCATGCAGAGCACAGAGGCAGCAATTTCCATGAGGGTATGAAAGCTAACCAAAAAAATATGTTTCTGTATTCATATACAGCAACTACATATGCTTGCTTCATTTACACCCAGTGTACATTGCTGGCATAAGTTGTTTTTTTAAACCATACCTCTGCAAAGGTGGAACTGGACTTTAAATCTGGTACTCCTCAGCTATGCTGTTTCTGGTGGGTGGACAAAAAGTTTATGCTTTTCTAAGCCAAACCCATAAATGGAAACATTCTTTAACAATGGCGGAGGGTGGTATCAATTAATCTTGGTGAATTTTTTTATTCTGTCTTTAAGACACTCTCACCACTGGGCCTCCCTATCCCAGTCCCCATAAAAGCTAAATGGGCTCCTATGGTGGTAGTTATGTCACTGTCAGTGTTTTATTTATAACGATTTTAGGGTACATTTGCTAAGCTGCATGTTTTATTTAAACTGTATTTGATCATTTTCTCATCAAAGCACCAAGTTTATATAGCAAAATATTGCATTAGATGTGGAATTTCTATGTTCTCAATTAAATACTTTTTAAGGCTGAAATCCAGGATCCCAGATACATTTTTATTAGGGATGTTCAGATACCAAGTACCATACTCGGTACAGGTACATATACAGATACTTTTTCAGCTCTGAGACTAGAGAAAAACTAAAAAGTTAGGAGGCAGCTGTCATTTAAAAGGAGAATACGGGGCTCCTGGGATTTGTGCATCCCTGTTTTAATGTATGATTTGTTTTATATATTTATATATGTTAGGGATGCACCTACACCATTTTTTCAATTACAGACTAATGATTTTACTACAGACTAATGATTTTAGTACAGTGGTGAAGCGCCAGAGCTAGGTCCCAGCTGCAACCACTACAACCCTAGTAGTTCTCGTGAAAATGCCAAGTAGCGGCACTGGTATCTGGTACCCTCCACATTCCTCTTCAAAATGATTTTAATTAATGAGCATCAAATTAAACAAATACTAATAGTGGGCAGATGCTGTTGTATTATGTGCCCCTGAAATGATCTCCGACCCCAGCTAAAGTCTAAACCCCATCTTCTAACACTTCCTAATCCAGCAGAACTACATAATCCAGTAAAAATGTACATTAAAAAAAAAGTACAGCCAAACCTTTTTTTTTGGCTTTACCTCTCTTTTTGGGACACAGGAGTACATTTGTTAATGTACTGCTGGGACCAAAAGCCAGCATATAGTGGCTACTGCCCATCATATGCTGACAATGAAGAGCCATTCTGCAGCCGAGCATGATCACGACAATATTGTCGGGATCTGCCCAGCTGCCTAATTGAGATTGACAGCTGGTTCCTATGCCAGATCTAAGAATTGGGATGAGTATATTTTACTATCCCAATAGTTCTTTAATGGCCATCAGAAAATAGGCAAAGACTGCAAAGTTGCCTGACTTGGCTGCATCTTCATGAACAGGCCCTTAGTTCATATTTCAGTTTGTGGTGTCCATTTAATGCAAATAAGAAGTTTTGAATGACATTTTTGACAGATATTACTCATCTTATTTACATTTCTTTCATTGGTTGTTTTTATAAATTGATTTTCAACTTGATTCCATTAGTTCCGTGCATATTCATATATATAACCATCTTGATTTGGGGCAGCATCCTACAGACACACATCTTTTAAACGTGTTTTTAAACGTGTTTTTTATTTTACTCATTCACCAATTTTTTATTCATTCATCTATTTCCAATTTTCTAATTTTAATTCAAATTTTATTCATGTGTACATTGGTTTGTACTGGTTGAGCAGTCCCCTCTGGCGCTTTTTTGTTTTTTCTGTCCTTTTTGAAAAGTTTTATTTGAAATATTTTGTTATATTTTGTCTACATCATTGCTACCTTGGTTTTTATGTTATTTCCTTTAGTTCATTTTTCTTTGTCATAATTATCTTACTTTTATTAGAGTTATTATTGTTATTTAAAGTACAAGCTGATTTCTAATATTTATCCATAATACTTTTTGCAGATTTTACATCTCACACAGTACAGTGTATTGTTATCTGTCAATGTGGTCCTCTCAAACATTATTTTTAAGCTACATTAATGGAGGACCTCCATAGATCTCTCCACAGGGAATGTCTCCCAGCTATTCATCACTTGTGGCTTATCTAGGAATCCACCACTGGTAATGCAAGTAGAGACATAAATGGAGCTGAGTGATAAAGCATACATTTCCTACAGCTATTTATAGAGTGCACATACCATATCACCAGGCTAACAGTACAGTGATAGGTCACCTTGTTTCAGATGCCACACAGAATACCTGATAATACACTGATTTAGCATTTTGATAATAGGGAAAGCTATTACTTAAGTACTACACCAATATATTTTTAACATAACAGTATATGTCTGTGATGAATACAGATATACCACTGGGTTCAAGGTGCCAACAGGAAGTGTGGACATAACCCAGGTTCTCTCACTTTGCACACTCTGAAAGTAAATATTAGAAGTGTTCTTCCCCTTAGAGTACCCTCCCAATTATAAAACCTTTACTGTGTGCCCTGCCTCAGCATGGGCGTCAACCTTGAGATTAACCTTCACCATTCCAGTGCTATGCTCTATTATTTGCCATGCAGTTGTAAAATGCCAGAGCCGGTAGATGCTCTGGTATGTGACAGTTGAAAGACAATTGTATAGTACCATCATCATGGACAGCTCTTAATTCTAACATGTCAGAAGTTGGGACCCCCTAAACAGCCTTGGCCTAGAATCCACTAATTTGTAATCTTCGCTCCAATATGTCTCATCATTAACTAACCTTACACTGGTTATGTGCTCTTTAAAAGTAATGCGTCACCTGCATATCTTGCTGTAATGTTCTGATTTTCTAGTACAGTTGCAACTCTCTGCATTGGAAGATGCTTCGGATGATAGCAATCATAACAAAACTTGTACAAAAAATAGTAATGTTCTTGTGCTGTTTTCATTTATGGGATTGCATACGTCTCTCAGGCAAACAATATGGCATCGCTGCTATGTCTGGCACAAGAAAAGAGACATGCTGCTACATAAAAGCCAGGCTCAGTAGGAATAGGAGTTAACTGCCAGTCATACATTAAACCAAGAATGGGCAAGTGTTCAAGTTGTTTGTGAATACCATCTTCTGTGATGCAGATGGCTGAGCAACAGGCTAAGGTTACCCATGCCTGCCATCCATTTATATACTGTAGAATGTTAGAAGCAACAATTTGAGATAAGAGCCATTTGAATGCTGGCTGCAATTGTTCCTCCGAATTCTGGACTGCCAGCTGCCCACAAGGGTTGTAATTGGAAGTGCTCCACTAAATAAAAGAAATATAATCATTTCTGTATGCTTTTGTATACCATTGTATAATTCACTGCTTTAACAAACCAAGGACAAATCACTGGCATGAAAATTCACAAGCCTTGCAAGCATAATTGTCTTTGTGTTTGTAATTTACAGATGGGGCATCTTAGCTCATATATCCTCCACGATTACTAGGCTTGTGTGGCACTTTCTAATTCAATTACAAAGACTCTTAAGATTGTAATTTAAAGTGACAGACTGTCTTGCAATGCAGATACTGTGTCTCTGATACAGTGGAAATACTCAGAATTCTGAGCAAGGCGCATCTATCATTTTACAATGTAGCTAAAATGGTATACAGTAGTTGCATTTTATGGGTTTTCAAATTGTCTTATGGTTTTCAAACTTGGCAGATGACATATTACAAAGTTGCTTGTGTACAATACTGTTTAAAGTGGGCATATCTGTTAAACTTTGCAAACCTTGTGTGTACACATTAGCAGTATGTCAGTCTGGCTCTTCTCAGTGCTATTTTGTTCTTTCTGATAGATGAACAGAGAGCTTAATTCCTATATGTATACAGCACTGACGTACTATGTTTTAAAGGGCACACAGATCCACTCATATCAGTCTTTACCTCAAAGGAGCTGCCATTCTGAAGTCCCTAGCACATTCATCCAGTCACATACATACACATTACAGCAGGTGTAATTAAAGGGCAGTTAAAGGGAGTCTGTCATGAGAGTGTAAGGTTGGGCACACACCTTACAACCATCGTAAGATGGTTCCGTCTTCCTCCTTGTTAGGATATTACAGGTTGTTGGAACCCTTTTGAAATAGAATGGAGCCAGCGGATATACGGTCACACATGGTGTCTTTCGATCAAAGATTGGAGGCCCTCACCCTCAAAATGACCGAGGTGCAGGCTGAGAATAGGACCCTCAGAGCCTTTATCTCTGAGAACATTGCCAATCGACCCCCCGCTCCTGAACCCCCGGAGCCTAAGATTAGCCCTCCAGAGCTCTTCCACGGGGATAGGAGAAGTTATGGTGCCTTTATTGCTGCCTGCAAGCTCATATACTATTTAAAGCCTCGGACATATGCTACCGAAAAAATTAGGGTGTGCACCAGCATTTCGTACCTGCGTGGGCCAACACCTTCCTGGAAAAGGAAGATCCTATCCTGAATTCTTTAAATGGGTTTTGTGAGGCTATGGCCCTTCCATATGACGACCCCTGTAAACAGATTTCGGCAGAATCTGCTCTTCGCTCCCTGAAGCAGGGTCGCAGACCGGTTGAAGATTACATCGCCGAGTTTAAGATATGGGCAACCGAGTCAGAATGGAATGACATTAGTCTATGCAACCAATTCAGACTAGAATTGTCAGAAACCCTCAGAGACGAGGTAGCCTGGACTGAGCTGCCCACAACCCTCGAGTCCCTGATAAAGCTCTCCATCACGATCGATAGAGGCATGAGAGAGAGAAGATCAGAGCGAACAACGGGAGTACCCTACTCCCCTCAAAAACAACCAACCAGTGATTCATCTGTCCCCATGGAGATTGGGACACTTCGGGGACCCCTCTCTGAGGTTGAAAGAAGCCGAAGGAGAACCCTGCAGCTGTGTATGTACTGCGGAGGACCCGAACATGCTGTAGATGCCTGCCCTCAGCTTAGAAGGAGACCTTCGGGTGAGTCTTACCCCTCTTTCAAACTTTTTTCCACTAATCCTCAGATGATTGATTATTGTGAACTCAATCTCATTTTACAGTGGGACCAGCAAAGACTACCCCTTAAAGCTATGGTTGACACTGGCGCTTGTGGGAAATTCCTCGATGCAAATCTGGTCAAAAAGAATAAAATACCCGTGATCAAAAAACCCAATTCCGTGTTAGTGCGATTTATTAATGGTAGCACACTTGCCTTGGGTCCCATCACTTGTCAAACCCAACCACTCTTAATAGTAGCCCAAGGGGATCATGTGGAATGTATCACTTTTGATGTGGTTCCCTCGCCACATTTCCCAGTAGTCCTTGGATTACCCTGGCTGCGTCTACATCAACCCACTTTTCTCTGGGAGACCCTCACGCTGACCCTGAACTCTCAGTATTGCCAAGACACCTGTCATGTGTCAGTACCAATACTGACACTCAGCCAGCCGTCTCACACCGTGTCAGAGAAAACTGTATCAGAACCATACCAGGACTTTTCTGACGTATTCAGTATTAAAAATGCAGAGTCACTTCCCCCACAAAGACCAAATGACTGCCCTATAGATTTACTGCCGAATTGCAAAATACCATCCGGAAGGATTTACCCCCTCTCCGAACCTGAATTGGGTCACCTCAAAACCTACCTGGCTGACAATTTAAGAAAGGGTTTCATTAGACCCTCCTCCTCACCAGCTGGATCTGGTATGTTCTTTGTACGGAACAAGGATCAGTCTTTACGCCCCATCATAGATTACAGGGAGTTGAATAGGGTTACCATTAAGAACAGGTACCCACTGCCACTCATTCCAGAACTGTTAGAAAGGCTGCAAGCAGCAACCGTGTTCACAAAACTGGACTCGAAAGGGGCGTATAACCTGATTCGGATCAAGGCTGGTGACGAATGGAAGACGGCCTTCCGAACTAGGTATGGGCTGTATGAGTATGTAGTGATGCCGTTCGGGCTCTGTAACGCCCCAGCCACATTCCAATTATTTATAAATGACATCTTTAGGGATTTGTTGGATGTGTGCGTGGTGGTATACCTCGACGACATTCTCATATACTCAAATAACCTCAGCGAACACCGCAAACACATACAGTGGGTGCTGGCCAGACTGAGAATTCACAACCTCTACGCTAAACTAGAGAAGTGTACCTTTGAAACTCCCTCCATAACGTTTCTCGGTTATATAGTATCCAGAGAGGGTATCCAGATGGATCCGGAGAAAATCAACTTGGTCCTGAATTGGCCGACTCCACCTACCCATAAAGCGGTACAGCGCTTCCTTGGGCTTGCAAACTTTTACCGGAAGTTTATACATAACTTCTCGGCCATTGCAAAACCCATTACTCAATTAACTAAAACAACCACTTGATTCTGTTGGAGCCACCAAGCTCAAATTGCTTTTGACAACTTGAAGAACCAATTCACCAGCGCACCTATTCTCAGACTCCCCGACCCCCAGCTGCAGTACACCCTGGAGGTCGATGCCTCTCATCTAGCCATTGGTGCTGTCCTATCCCAGAAAGAGTCCATGCTTCTTCCACTGCATCCTGTCACATTCTATTCTAGGTCTCTGACCCCAGCAGAGATCAATTACACTATTGGGGAAAAGGAACTGTTAGCCATTAAGGCTGCCCTGGAAAACTGGAGGCATCTCCTGGAGGGTTCTGTACTGCCAATCATCATCATCTATACCGACCACCAGAACCTCCAGTACATCCAAAAGAGTAAGACTCTTTCCGCACGACAGGTGCGATGGGCCTTCTTTTTTGACCGGTTTAACTTATTTATTACGTATAGACTGGGGGCTAGTAATGGCAAAGCGGACTCCCTCTCTCGAAAAGACGAGCCCACTGACTTGGCACCTCCGGACCCACATCATCCCGTCGGAGAAGGTTATCACTGCCACCTTCTCACTAAAAGACCAGCTGAAAGAGGCCCTAGTGGCCGAAGCACAACCTACTAATGTACGGGTGGATACTGAAGGGTTTTGGTACAGGAAGAACAAGCTTTATGTGCCTCCTTTGCTTCAGTGCCAGATCCTACAGAGCTGCCATGACAACCCCTTAGCAGATCATTCAGGCATGCAGAGGACGCTCGACCTACTCCGTCGCCACTTCTGGAGGCCCCCAATTAAGGAAACCGTTCAGAGTTACGTGTCCTCATGTGAGACCTGTGCTCGTTCAAAACATGTGACCAGGCCTCCCTACGGCCTTCTAGTTAGCCTTCCCATTCCCGACAGACCGTGGCAGACAGTGTCCATCGACTTCATTGTCGACCTCCCCCCATCTGCCGATCACACCACCGTTCTAGTTGCAGTGGATCTTCTGACGAAAATGGCTCAATTCATCCCTCTCAAGAAGTTACCCAGAGCTTCTGAGACCGCAGACGCCCTCATCGGCCACGTAGTCAAACTGCATGGAGTTCCAAGGACCCTGATCTCTGATAGGGGCTCCCAGTTTGTGTCCAAGTTCTGGAAAGCCCTCTGCTCCAGGCTCCGGATCGAGCAAAGGATGTCAAGCGCTTATCATCCCCAGACCAACGGTCAGACGGAAAGGATTAACCGTTGTCTTGAGCAGTATCTTCGCTGCTACTGTACTCACCTACAAGACGACTGGCACTCACTTCTACCATTGGCCGAATTCTCCTATAATAATTCGTTAAGTGTCACCACGGAACGTACCCCCTTCTTCTCCAACTATGGGTTCCACCCTCCTTTCCTCCTGCCGCAAGCGCTCCCTTCGAACAACCCTGCTACCGAGGATTATTTCCAACGGCTCCGCCAAACCAGTGCCTTCCTCAGGGCTAACATAGAAAGAGCCCAGAAGCACTACTATGACCTCCGACGCAGGTCAGCGCCCCAATACAAGGTGGGGGACTTAGTCTGGCTCTGCACCCGCAATCTGAAGCTCAGGACGCCCTCTAGGAAATTCAGCTCCCTGTTCATTGGGCCGTTCCCCATTGCCTCCATTATTGATCAGAACGCGGTTCGCTTTGACTCGCGCCTGAGTCTTAGGATTCACCCCACCTCTTATGTCTCCCTGCTGAAGCCCCACGTCTCCGACATGTTTCCGAATCGTCGGCCCCTGCCGGCCTCTCCGGTCGAGGTCGATGGGCAGGAGGAGTATGAGGTGGAGGGGATTCTCGACTTTAGGAGATTCAGGAACCGACTCCAATACCTCATACGATGGAAGTCCTATGGGCCACAGGACGACTCATGGGAGTCCATGCTCCTCTGCTCATCCGACGGTTCCATTCTCGTTATCCTTTGAAACCTTCAACCCACGGAGTGCGTTCCATTGGCAGGGGGTCCTGTAACATCTCCCGCATATCCGGCCATTCGGCGTCACGGACTCGAGGGGTAACTCCACCCCCGGTCCGCCGACGTCACACGAGAACACCCCCCGCCGCGTCATAAGCTGCGACCTCACGCTAGTCTGGCGTTCCAACAACCCGAGGTGAACGCCAGATGTATGCCGCACACCTCGGCTACACAACCGAGGAAGGAGCTGCCCAAACAAGGTCCCGGATGCCCTGCCTGCACAGGACTTCTAAGAGCACCTCCAGTACTCCTCCTGTCTAACCTGCCAACAGCAAGTATCCACCCCTCTGGGCATGCTGCCCATTTGGGGAGCCATTGCATTATACTAAGCAATCTGGATTGTGTAGCATTGACTGCTTAGATAAGAGACTCCCTCCTCCTACTTTGCTTAGTAGAAGTTAACCCTATGAACTGTTAATGAAGTGATATATGTGACGTAACATATAATCACCTTACCCTGCTGTGCATATGTGCCAAGTTCAATTCAATTCCTCTGCATACTGTTCATATGTGATGTAACATATAGAAACCTCACACTGCTTTGCATAAGTACCACGCTCTGATCAATATCATATATGTTTATATGTGACGTAACATACTGCAGCTAACTACCTGTGTAACTAAGTTGTATTCTCATTGGACACCTTCTCCTCTAATCACCAGCGTGTGAGCTATCCCAACTCAGTGTAGTCAGAGTGATACTGGAAGACGGTACTATGATGCACTGAGATTGTTTGGCAATAGCAATTATTTGCCATCACGCGATATTATTATTTTTATTATTATACAGGATTTATATAGCGCCAACAGTTTGCGCAGCGCTTTACAATATAGGGCAGACATTACAATCACAATACAATTCAAGACAAGATGGTAAGAAGGGCCCTGCCCCTGAGGGCTTAAAATCTAAAAAGGAGGGGGAAGTGATATTGATGTTACGAAGGTGAAGGTGGCAGGATTTGGATAGTGATTGGATGTGGGGAAGAAAGGTGAGGTCCGAGTCAAGGATGATCAAGCGATATTGACCGTGACTCCGCAGCTGAGTTCTGTCTTCCTCCTCGTTAGGATATTACACAGTGCAGGGGTAGCCCTACTGCAAGGGTTCATTGTAATAAATCCTGGAGCTCTTCTTTAAAGAAGATCTCAAGGCATAGTTTCCAACATATATAAAGAATCGTAATTCCTCTCTTAGCAGAACTGTTCTGGCATTTCATTGAAATAAGGTTAGTACCTTTCTAGGCCATTTCTGATATGATCATATGGCCAGCTGGAACCTTTTTCATGCCTTTTCCTTTATTTGTACCTGGTAATGTTGCATATAACACACTTCCTGTCCCTGGGTGGGTACACTCACTCCATTGTATCTATGGATAGGGCTATGGTTTCCACCCAGGCTGGACATCAAACTTGTCTGCCTTTGTTCATCTCAGGAAGTGACAAGGACACTGCATTCCTGACAAGTTCAACCTGGGGGGATTAGTAGTTTAGCTGTCAGGTCAACTCACGAGAAGTGACGAGGACACTGCATTTCTAGCAAGCTCAACAGGTATTTTCCCTGTACTTTCAGAAATTGTTCCTATTTTTGCACTCTTGGTATTTTTGTACTCTTTTGGTTGCACTGTTAAAAATACATTTTGTTATATCTGTTCAATTAGTGCAGAAAATACTTTTTCAGCAAAAAAAATGGGCTGAAAATCTCGGCTTATACTTGAGTATATACGGTATTCATCCTGCCGGCCCAGAAATCCAGTGCCGTCAGTGTTATCAAGGGATAAATTAGGATACAGAATACCTCTCTATATTTTATGGAGAAGAGGAGGGGAAGGTGTAGTCCTAATTTCCTGTCATGAGGTGACAATGCTGCTCATCCAAAGAGGCTGTACAGTGATTGAGTATTGTTAGGAAAGGAAGACTGCTGCTAGCAGCCCTCTAGAGGTCAACTTACTAAATTTAGGAAACTTCAAGTGTGACCTCCAACATATCTAGACAGCGACACATGTGTAGCGTTTGGACCCGGTTATAGTCCTAGGCTGCTGCCTGTCTGGTGGTGATGAGGGGATCACTCATCAGTGCTCATCAATTTCAGTACAAGAGAAGATCCTGTACAACTATGCAAGAATAGAGTTTAGGCTGGAGTTGATCTTTAAATGGCTGTAAAAGCCAATTGTAGCCAGAGCATGCAAAACATTTTCTGAGACTAGGGGATTAATGGGGAAATGGGACTTTTATTAATGCTTTATTTAATGTATTATATATGATTACCATTAATTTCCTTTTTCTGGTTATGTTTTTGTTGTTCATGGGTGGGCTAGAAGTGATTATTGTAGACTAGCGAGCAATAGATCACTATAGCAGTGATCTGTTGCTGCAGGGGAGGCAGCACAGAGCTATACAGCTCTTCATCAGAACAAAAGAGACAGAAAGGGCTGTGGCATCACATGTGTTATAACATTCTCATCACTCTCATTACTCTGTGAAAACAGTGTCCTAGCATTGTGCTTACATCACCTACTCCAAACTCAACTATGAAGTGCTCTGCAGCAGAAGTCTAGGAATTGACAGAGGGACAGAGGGATTTAGTTCCAAATGATGGAGAGATGGGAGGTATGGTATGTTTAAGTAGGGATATGTCACATCTACAATTATGTAAAAAAGCTAAGTCTGAAAACTCTGATTCTATGGGAACTTTCAGTATGAAATTATTCTGTATGAAATTATTCTGTATCAGCTCTTTATTTTACTGCAGGATCTTTGATAAGGAAAGAGCCACCACCATGGTGCAGTACTGCAAGGAAACAAAGATACTAAGCCATTATCGCCTCTGCATTTTTTGTTGAGTCAAGGACTGCTCAGCTCTGATTGCCCACCTCTCATATCTCACCTTTTTAGATTGCATTTCGTACTTTTTAGATCGCATTTGATATTTTATGCATTTATAGATTTAAATTGCATACTGTATATATTTTGAAGAGTTCTTCACTGCCATCTGGCGGTTATTATTTAGTACTGCATACATCATTTTCTTATATTATCCTCATGGTTCATACACTAAGGTGGACGTTTTTTTTCTGACTTGGTAGAAATCCAGCTGTAATTAATGGCTAAATGCTTCAACAGTTATAGTGGTGTAGTTTTTTTGTTTGGTGTTAAAATGGCACATGGTTTCCATTATCTTTTTCTGACACTTTTTTCTTCTTACCTTCAATTAAACCCTTCAAATATACATGTTAAAGCGATAAACCTGGGGGCACATTAAGTAAGGGGGAATTGCAGTGTTCATTGTTCTTATTGAAATGTTTCTGCTTGTTGGGTAATGAATGACATTTCTCCTCTAATGTTTAGAGCTTTGAATTTTATGCATTCCTATGTCACTGTTATTCCAGATGTTTTTCAGCCCTTGGCCCCATTCTCACAGGAATCGGCCGGCACGTACAGCTCAGTGCTGCGTGCACGGCCGTATCGGGCAGCTCCCGGGAAGGACAGGTGCTGCGTGTGATTATTACGCCCCTGCCCTTCTCTATGGGACTACTCGGCCTTACGCCCCGATACTCTCACCTCAAGAGCACGTCCATGTGGGTGCGTGTTTCCTGGCTCGGACGCAGAGAGGATCCATCCTGTCAGCGTATGAGTACGCTCACCCGCACGGCCATTCACGCAGCATGGAACTGTACATGCCGGCCGATGAGTGGGGCCTTACTGCTATAGTGATCACACTTTTATAGCTGTATTTAGGAAAGCTGTAATAGCAGGTCCACTAGGTTGTAGCATATCTAAACAAAAATGTAATACATTGCAGGTTACCATTGCTTGAATATGCCGGCTGCATTTGTTTTCTTTTTTTTCAGGCTTTTATCGCCATTATGTTTACCTGGTGATCCTGCTGGTAACACACTTACTATTGTAGGATGATCATGCTCATTCACTATACTGTGTTTATAGATGAGGGTTACAGAACACTTCCTCTTCTCCTCCACTTTTTCTTAACATATATCCTGTAGTCTTAATATGCTTCCTGATAACACTGTTTGAGATGACACTGCAGAGTGCACAGTAGACTGGACAGTACTGGATTTCTGGCAGGTTCCTAGCAGGATTTGCACTTATCATACAGATATAACGAAATTATTTCCACGCTTTATTTGGCAGACCAAAAGGAGAAAAAAATTAGAGACATTCATTGATAGGTTTACATATACTTTAAGTAAGTGGACATTTGGGGGGGGAGGGAATCTTTACTAAAAATTAACAGGAAACTCTATGATAATGTCCCATTAACACTTCCTATAATGTGGGAGGTTTATTGTAATAATTGGGGTAATACTGAGTGGGTAACTATTTGTCATTTTAAATAATAATAAACATTTGAGTACCCTAACTGTTAATAAAACTGTATCTCATTTGTGCATAACTCCGCTGGTGCTGACACTGTCCTTCTGGAGGGTGGCTACATTTGTTCCCCATAGTTCCTGTGTGTGTTGTAAAGTAGCCACTGCTCCAAGTCCTCTCCTGTGATGGACTACAATCTCACTGCAAGTTAGTAAACTAAGGGGGTTATTCACGAAGGAGCCGATGGATCCAGCAGTACCTTTTGGGCTGATCCTTCAGCTCTCTTCGTCCGCCGGAGTCCTTCGGGCTATTCACTATAGCTCCGGCCAGTTGTAATGACAGATCAGCATCCCCAAATGAACGAAGTGCAGCCGAAGGCAGCCAATGCATGGCTGAAATCACCCGTACTGAGCCAGAATGAATAGCCGAACTTTGTTCGGCTCACTTCACTAAGGCTGGGTTATTCACTCAGCTGTCTTCGGCAGCTTTGTAAATAACCCCCTAAATGTGAGATTATACTAACCTCCTCCCGTGACCCAAAGCTTAGTATATAGCAAGCTATTTCCCGCTATATACTGAGAGCGCTGCAGCCAGGACGGATTCCGACAAAACTGTCTGCTATCTAGAGTCAGAGCCAGCTGTACCCGGCCCCTCCTCTGTCCGTCCCTCGATTCAGCGCTGGAGGATCAGAGTGAGGAGGGCGGATCATCCCTGCGGGCGAGGTGACTGACAGCACTCTCTGCAGGGAGATGATCGGAAAGTGTTCGCTCACTTCCCCATCTATAGAGCTGACCGGTGACAGCTTCTTTGTCACAGGTCGGCTCTAACTATAAGCATGAGTGGAAATCACTCACCTCATAGTTCTCCTTTAAGGTACTTAAATGCATTTTTAAGATTTGACTCCTGAGTTTAGTGTCACTTTAAAGCCGAACTCCAGTTTTAAAAATGTATAAATACTTACATTGGTCCAGCTTGGCACAGTGTAAGAGCGTAAGTGTATATATGTGATCCCTGGTAGGGCCACAGGAATCGTGTAATACACTGTAGTAGCCATAGCACCTTGCCAGCACAGGGCAAAGTGACAGGTCTCCTTAAAAAAAACAACCCCCTACACACTGACACTTATCTTCCCCAGACTAACCCACAGCTCTGTTACTACGTCAGAGTCAGGATTTCAACTCCTGCATGAGTCCATTTCTCATGTGTCAGCATTCAGTCATGGCAAATGGCCTCTTAGGTCCAATCGTTAGATCCAACGGAGCAGCCAGGCAGCACAGTAAAGAGGGGAAAATAGGTTGTTTTAGTGGGAACATTAGTTGGGGAATGGGCAAAGTCACAGAGTCTCTTTAAATTTTTTTATTAGAAAATAGTCATACATGTAAAAAAAAAAAAAAGGCTTCATATTTTCTATATGCAGGTTTCTTTTCTGGCTCAGTATACGTTTGTAGAAATATATTTAGATTGTGTGAGCATATAGGATGTTAAACATGAATCCTGGTGAGGGCAGCAAAGTTCCTATTTATTTCTTATTTTTGTACTCTTTTCTTACATAAAGCTTGTAAAAACATGTTTAGATGTAGACTGTCAAACCCAGAACATTGTAACATTTTATAGAGCAAAGCTCCAAAAAGCCCACCGGAGGAGTTGATTCTATCAGATGAGTATGAATTGCACTAAAGGAATTAAAGGTATACTGTTATTAAAAAGGTAAAATATATAACATTTTATGTTATATAACACAAATTGTTATTTACCATATCTGAATATCTCTAATAAAATCTTTATTCGCTGGTGTTTTTAGAATGTAGATCTAAATATGTGTCTGCTTAGCTTCCATATTTACAGTCAATGTTTTGCTTCTCTGAGACACAGTTCCATGTCATGGCTTTTGCACAGCAATAAGAATAGGGCCACCCTATTGATGATATGCTATTTCCTTAACTGTTTTTTTCTGTCATTTTGGGTTTGTGCTTTATGACTAAACGCTTGTGCAAAATGCATCAAGGTGTCTTTTAATACCTGCTATAAGAACATTGTAAATGAAAACCCCAGGAAAAAAATCCAACCAAACCTTGAAATCCACCAAATTGAGAGCCAAATATTGTTTTTTTTCTGCCATTTTTCAAGGCCAATTTGCAAGCTTTTGTTAAAAAAGGGTATCTGGGTGACATGATTGGCATTGGATTTACATCCCTCCTTGAAAGGTTTGAAAGGTTTCCCCCAAGTGGTGATGATGTGTGACCTGCTATAGTTCAGGTGAGATAGTGCATGCTTGCTGAGCCCCCTTGCCTGGATAAAGGGCTTTTCCTAAAAGGACAGTGCACATTGTTTTTTAAAAAACAGCGTGGAGTTCCCCTTACAATTCAGACCAGACCTTCATTCAGGCAAGTTTACATTCCACTATACTTGGTCAATAACAACACCCAGGATTCCCACTGGTTTGTTTCAATGTCAAACAGAAGTCAGCAAGAATCCGTGATTTAGATATGGTAGTGGTAGCACCGCTATAACAGACTTCTGGCTGTATCAGCCAGAGGTTTGGGTGGGCAAGAGAACCAGCCAAATATTCATGTTTGTTTGCCTATTCGCCCAGCTAATCCATACTTCCCTACTTTGCCTAATCCATAGGACTTTATAATTTATTGGAGCCACATCCTTATGGAGCTGGCTTTATACAAAGGGGCAATGCCATGCTGGAACAGAAAGAGACACTCTCCAAATTGTTGGCACAAGGTTGGAAGTGCACAAGTGCTAAAAATGTCCTTGTATGCTGTAGCATTAACAGTAGCCTTCACTGGAAACACCTGAACCTCAACAATTTGGAGGGACATCCATATTTTTAGCCATATAGAAGGTGTGATAGTCAGGTGTCCACACACTTTAAAGTATATAAATAGAAAATATATAACAAGCTTGTAAAAAAAACTTTTAAAACAAAAAACAAATCTTTTTTTTTATTGGTCACCTAAACCAAATGATATGTTATATAACATTGTATTAAATCTGGCCTGTTTCTACACTTGAAGATGTCAGTGTTGAAATTTCCTGACAGTAGTCATGTCTCTTCTTCTTCGGGGCTGTAACAAAGGTGTAATGCCATCTCAGCTGGACTTTCTAGTTATGTTTTCCTATTTATTATTTAATTCTGCATTATGAAAGATCCGTTTGGGGAAAAACACAATTTGACTTTGTTATGACCATAGCAGTTAGTGGAATTAGATATTCTGGTGAACATACATCCCTACGGGAGTCCCTGAGAATAGACTGGCCAGGAAGGAGGTGTAAACACCCCGGTCAGCAAGTGGTTAATTCATGTATTATTTGTTAATTAATACATAACTGCATTGGTTGGTGCCTTTCATCTTTCTGGATTTGAGTTTTATTGTTAGAACAGCATTAACCAACAACTTCTCTTTTCTTTTGTTTTCTTAAATATACAATTGAAAGCGTTTTGCTATGTCTGTTTGAAAAGTGCAAAAAAGCCCTGCTGATCCTGCTAGAAATCCTGTGAGCTTATAACTTTCTGTAGTGAGCTGACAACACAACCCAGTGATTCTGCTGCCCTGAAATACCACCTCTGTGAACTGCAGAACAGTTCCCCCTATATTTTGAAGATGAGGAGAGAGGGAGGTGTTGTTTAGTCCAAATCAGGAGCAAGCATTCTAGAATAGCAAACCAGCTCTTCCATATATAGTACAATGAGTTAGTGTTGTTCACCTTAGGACAGAAAGTGTGTTACTGTCCTCATCATCTGGTAAAAAAATGGAAAAAGAAGCCTTTAAAAAAAGAAAACAAATGCAATCACCGTGTCTAAAAACTAGTAAGCTGCAAAATATTAAGTGTTTGTTTTTGGGTGTAGATACTTTTTTAAGATTTTAAATAGAGGTGCACCCCAATGGAATTTTCAAACCGAAAACAAAAATCAAAAAAATTGTCAGGCCGAAGCCGAATTTTTTTTAACCTTGTTAATATTATTGTTTTAATATTTAATTTTTATTTATTTATTTTACATCACTGTCGGGGGTTCTGGGGAAATATTAGACCCCTGATATTTCCCTTTTAAAATAGGAAAAGAGATTGAGGACACAGAATCCTCAATCTCTTTTTCTGCAACCCCTTTCATAAATGAACAGGAATTCTTTATACTGAGTGCTCCGGTCCATTCATAAACTGTAAATATAGTATGAGTTACTATGTCCACATTCATAAATGAACAGGAAGGGATGTAGAGCACTTCCTGCTCATTCATAATTGGGGACACAGTAAACATACTATGTCCTCAATTATTTACCAGCACTCCACTCTCCATCCTGACTCGCTCCCCCAAACCGGTGTCTTTGGCCTCCTGTGACAGCTGACAACTGTCTCCTCCCCGGACCGCTCTCCATCCTAATCTGCATCTTTAGACAGGACTGTTCTGAATTTTGGCAGGAAAGAGGGGATTGGTCTCAAAATTATATTCATTAGATTTGCATTTTAACCCCAATCAAAGCCTTTGCAATTTGCAGCCATTTTATAAATAACTGGAAAGAATAATCTCTTAACCAATATGATCCATAAATAATCAGTCCAAATATCAAGCTGATGTAGTATTATATTTATTGATTTGTTTATATAGACCCATCATTTCCCATGTCACTGTACAATGTGATAGAACAAGGGAAGATAGCCCAGGTAATATACATAAAATAATCGAAAGGCGACAGCATACCATGATTTAGCAAAATGTAGCAATAAGTAGAAACTTGCCCATAGGAGCTTACACACTAGACCAGTCTTTCTCAGCCAGGTTTCCAATAAACCCAAGGGTTTCTCCAGAGATTCGTAGGGGTTCTTTGAGCCCCGAAAAGTGTAAAATGTATACATTAAATAAACAATGCACTTCGCGCTCAGCCTGTTTTATGTGTATAGGCCAATGCCTTGGCTGGCGCTCGTGCAGAAAGTTTCTTGGGCAAACTCACCAGCCCAAGTAGCTCTGTCGGCTAACGAAGGGGGAGGAGTCCGGTGCCGTCACGGACATCGACATCACCGGACTCCTCCCCCTTCCCTTTGTTAGCTGTCACGGACTACGACGTCACCGAACTCCTCCCCTTCCCTTCGTTAGCCAACGGAGCCACTTGGGGAAGGGGGAGGAGTCCGGTGACGTCGATGTCCGTGACGTCTACTGACCACAAGTGTGAGGCAGGTCATTACCCCCTGACCACATTATAATGGGGCTGTTTTCCACTGGACACAAATGTAAGGAGTTTTTATCCACTGACCACCAATATAAGAGGGCCTTTCTTAAGGAGTCCTTTCCCCACTGACAACCAATACAAGGGACCACAACACTGACCACCAATGTAAGGCAATTCTTCGATAATATTTGTTGAACATGTGCCCAGAATATGCAAGCTCAAGCATTTACATAATCTGAACAAGCAGTAAAAACACTTTAATGTCTATTTGCACTTTTGCAGTCAAATTTGAGAAACACCCACTCTATGTTGGCTATATGCTCCCATTCACACAGCATACCTAAAATTAAGTTTTGAAAGAATATTTCTTACCTTATTAGTTGTTTCTTTCGAGCAGGTTTATAGATATGACTCTATGGGCAACTATTATTGGTTTGATAGGATGGCAATGTAGATAAAATTAAACTGCGGTATAGTTATTTTTAAAAGCAGATACAAGGTGCCACCCAGGTCTTGAGGTCTTTAACCCTTTGTTAGGACAGTTGGCCCTGCAAATCTAATTAATAAACTGATAATAAAATCTGCCAGCACAGAATAGACAAGGTTAATTATATGAAACACAATTCCCCAGCCCCCTCGTAAACATTACATAGAAAGAGAGTACTAAGTAGGGCACTAAGAATCAAGCAAGAATACAAACACACAATACCAAATATTTTTTAAATATTTGTTTATCTCAGACTTCAGCTTTAAGGTAATTGTAAATAATTTGTACTCTTAAAATACCTTATTTGCTTGCATTCAAATGTATCCGGTGAAACTCTTTTCCCAGCTCTGCTAAAAGGTTTTGGAAAGGTATAATGCATGTTCCACGATTTAGATAAAAGCACGAGGCATGATCTGACATTATTGATTATTTCATTGAACAAAAAAAAGAATATCAAAATAATTTAATGTCTATAGTCTGGGCACAGGTGCACCCTTGAGCCCTAAGTGGAAAGCCATGTGTAAATGCCATGTTGGGCTGTGTTGGAGCTAATGCAGTGCTAAGGACTTTCCTACTAGCCCCATATGACAGTTCTCAGGTATGGCAGGTATGTTTTTTTTTTTTGTTTTTTTTTTTAATAGTAATCTGATAATGGCATTATGAGGACCTTCTGCTTTTCTTACATTTGATTTTTTTTTTATAGTCATGTAGGAAGCAGACAACGTCTTTGTTTTTGCTTCAGTATGGATATATTTGGCTGTCACACAGGGCATGTTTTCTCTTTTTTAATTTTTTTTACATTTACTTTTACTTACAAAAGCAAAGTGTCTAAATAGTAGCTGGATTCATAAGGTTAAAACAGTCAGGAAAAAAATGAAATTAGGGTAATTCAGAAAAATCTGGACTTGGTTTTCAAGTTGCATAAAAGTGATCTCAGTTGGATGAAAAATTCACTTAAGCATTAGACAGAATATCACATCAAAACCAGCCACAGATGGTTTGAGGTTTAGGCACTGTGACCTATGATTCTGAGCACACTGAAGAAGAAAAAGCAATTGCAGGTCACAGAAGATTTCCTCCTATTCAGTATGAAACATTTATAACATCTTACTGACTACCTTTCTTCTAAAGAAAGCCAAAACAAGAGTGTATATAATTTTATATACAGTAGTATACAGGGGTATATGTAGAAGAAATGTGTTTAATTAGAAGGTGTACAAAGTATTTGACGTTCAGAATAATCCAGAAGAGACTGAAAATGCAATATGAATATGAAAAAGCAATGCCATGTAGCATATATATATATATATATATATATTATTTTTTTGCAAACCATTTTGTAATCATTACATTTATATTGATATTTCTTAAATGTAACAAAAAATCTATTAAATTGTGTTATATGTAATAGGTGTTACTTACTGAAAACTGTTTAGACTGAGTGCATTCAGTCTAATCTGAAGAAATATTGGTAATACAGGGCAAGGCAAAACAAAAATCTGAGTGAGGCAGGTGACAATTTTTCTCATTTAGTCATCTTACTGATAGAAGCAATTTGCTGTAAGAAATATATCTGAACCACTTTATACTCCAGACCATCATCATTACCAAGGTAGAGAAGAACAAAGTCTGACAACCTAACGTGAGGTTCACATGAGCACTGGATGCAAAATATTTGGGAAGAGCTTTTATTACAATATATTTAAATAAATGTAAAACATGGCTTGATTAGGTCAGTGTATCCCAAAAAATACCTGTACTACACTATTTGATTCCATACAGTTGTTCTGAGCTTGTAATTGGGGTAGGGAAGGGGCATTTGCTGACCTGAACATCATCCATCCCTTTATAGCGATTGTGTGCATATATCTATGCAGTGAACAAGGATTTTCTTTGCTGGTGGAAAAATGGTTTATCTTCAGATCTAAGAGGATGACCCCTTGTCATTTGGACAATCCTAGGCTTGAGAAGCCTGTTAGACAGTGGTTTATTATGACCATTAACTTTACATTATTAAATTCAGGACCTAAGTTTTTTAGGGATTTTCAGATACCGGTTCAGATACCAGTGCCAAAACTTGGCATTTTCACGAGAACTAGCAGGTTCAACTTGGCATTTTCACAAGAACAGCAGCTGTGACTGGGCCCTGGCTCTCCACCACTGTCCTGAAATCATTAGTCTGTCACGTGCCTCAAAAATACAAATGTATAAAACAGGGATGCACAAATCCCAGGAGCCCTGTAGCCAATGCTCCTTAGAAATGACAGCTGCCTCCTAGTCTAGCCTTGGAGCTGGAGAAGTATCAGTACTTGGACTTGTACCAAGTAGGGTACTTGGTATCTGAACATACCTAAAGATATTAATAGTAGCTGTTTACCATTTTTACTAGGGATGCACAGATACTTTTCGAGTACCAGTACAGATACTTGGCATTTTCATGAGAACTACCAGGGTTGCAGCGGTCGCAGCTGGGACCCGGCTCTTACACTCCACCACTGTCCTGAAATCATTAGTCTGTATTGTTTTAGAAAAATGTATCAGTACTCGTACTTGTAAGTACTCGGCAAGTACCAGTACTCGTACTCGCAAAACTGGTATCTGTGCATCACTTTATTTATATTTATAAAAACAAAATCATACATTAAAACAGAGATGTACAAATCCCGGGAGCTCCGTGTGCTCCTTACAAATGACAGCTGCCTCCTAATTTATGAATTTTTCTCTAGTGTAGTCTTGGAGCTCAAAAGTTAACAGTTGCTATAGCCAATTGTACTAAATAATAGAGGGTTATCTAACTGTAGTTGTGCTGAGGTCAGATGCTAAACTCCCATTCACAGAAGAACGGTTGTCCGTGCGTATTCATATGGCCAAATACGCATGGAACCGCTCAAACATAAAAAAACTATGCATTTTAATGTACATTGTTCAGACTATTGCGGGGACCGCGTGGTGCAAAACTGTGCGTCCTGCAAAATAGTCTAGCAAAACAAATGGCATCAACTTATAGCCAGCTTTAAAGCAAGGTGCACACGGAAGGGCTTTAAACAATACAACAGCAAAATGTTTCTCAGCACACTCACCGGCCAGCATGCAAAAAAAACCTGTCTAACCGCTAAGGTTAAACACAGAGGTTTTAGATACAATTCTTCTGCAGAATATGTGAAAGCCTTGTCAAGGCCCCTCTGTGTAGTGCAATCCTATCTCTAACCTATGAGAGTCTCCATCTTGGAGCGCACATAGCAAAAGAAAAAATTGGGTGCATTTGTAACCTTAGTGGTTACACATGTTTTTTTTTGCATGCTGGCCAGTGAGTGTGCTGGGAAACTTTTTGCTAAGGCAAAATAGATTCTGCACGTTCACAGCTACAGTAATAGCCACAAACAAGTGGAATCCGTGCAGTTGTAAAGATTTTAGTGTTTGCGTGATGGAAAACCGCTCGGGAAACGCAAATGCTATATGTGAATGGAGGCTAAGAGTTGTTTTGCAGACATTTTGATAAATACAGCCTGTCACTCATTCATGTTCCAGAATATCAACATTAGCAGCCTACTTGTGCTGTCATCAATTTCAGTTGCAAAGGCAGATTTTTTAGAATATAGTTGTGATTTAAATGATCTCATAACAAATGCCTGCATTTAGCTCAATAGCACAGTTACTCATCTAACATATGGAGATGGGTTTTATTTTGTGATGTACATAAACCCACGGGTGCTTATACAATGTCAGCTTTTTGGCGTTTGTAAAATTTTCCCACTCAACATCTGAGAAAGAAGGTCTCAAGTAACACAGTGTGTAATAGATTTTAAAAATGGGATATTGGGTCATATATGTGATAATATGATTGCTAAGGAATGCTTGTAAACCTAAATCCACTGAAGAGGGGCTTTTTGATGACCTTGTTAACTCTTTTCCTAACACAAGTACATAAAACAAGTAACAAGGAACGTCTGTACACTGCAGCAATCTTGATTGTTCTGTAGCACATAGTAAAATAAATTAAACACAGCCATGCACTAAAAACTTGGGCAGCCTACAGCTCAGATTAAGTGTTTAATCCTTATTCTTTAGCAGGTATGCATGTTTGGATAAGGCTGTAACATCCATAGGTTTGGCACCCAAGGTACGGAAGTAATGAGTAGTAACTATTATGCAGTTGACACCAGTGGTGCATTATTGATATTTCAAGCAAAGTTCTGCCTTTTCTGTTTGCAACAAACCCACGTTGTCTGTACGGCATTAGAAGTATCCCATCGCACTCATGACACATTTACCACTTCAAATAGCTCCAGTGGGTGCTGTAGTGACCAAAATACAGGCCACTACAGCACCACATAAGGTGGCACTGCATAAAACAGTGAAAAGAATTAAGTCACCAGCACACCAAGGGTCCACCTTATTGATCTGTTTTTATTGAAGACAGATAATCATGGTATTACAGTGAAACACAACATTTCGGAACCATATGCAGATCCTTCATCAGACAAACAATTAGTCATTACATAGTTTGCCAGATGAAGGAACCACATATAATTCTGAAACGTTGTGTTTCACTGTGATACCATGATTATCTTATGTGAATAAAGATGAATCAATAAAGTGGACCTTGGTGTGCTGGTGAAAGGTTTCTTTTAATTGTCTGTATAGCAGATAGTTGTATACATCATTTCCAGAACATCCCAGGAGCCCCAAAACCTGGCGCACTCCATTATGCTAATTCCTACCAGACCTTGCATGGTGACACTCTAACACTCCCCCTTTTTACTATTAACATTGTAGGTTACCTTACTAAACAATGCAAAGCCTCATGGGGTGACAAGGGCTGGTCAATGGACAACCATGCAAACTGTGGTGGAAATTGGCAGAATAGAACCCACAGGTTTTGCAGGCTCCTAGGGCATTCAGGAAAATGATAAATATTGCATGCAGGTAGATGGGAGAGTCAGGTATGATGCTCATATCACAGGTACACTTAATGCTGATGACCCACTAAAACCCTTTCCTGTCTGTCAGTTTTGTAGAAATGTTATCAGGTCTAGTCATCAGTTGGATGTTTCATGTTATCTGTTTGATAAAAGCAGATATTGATGGTAATCTATACATTTATTTTTAATCAAATATGGAATGATTGAAATAAAATATATTTTTCTTTTAGTTTATGGACACAACATGAAAAGCAGCAATGACTTCGTTGGAAGGATTGTGATTGGTCAGTATTCATCCGGCTCCCCTGAATCAAACCATTGGCGACGAATGTTGAATTCCCATAGGACAGCAATGGAGCAGTGGCACAGCCTGAGATCCCGGGCTGAGTGTGACAGAGTCTCCCCAGCTTCACTAGAAGTGACGTGAGAGCCCCAGAAGAGGTGATGTCACCACACTTACTTGCAAAGAATAATGGAATTGGAATCAACTATTTCAGCTGCTCCGGATTAATGGAAGCATTTAGCCTATGTGCCTCAGTTAATATTCATGATGCAAATCACATGTTCAGTGTTGGTCTAATCAGCTTTGTTCAGGCAATGTTTCAAGATATGCGGATTATTGTTATAACTGTCACAGCATTGCACACTCATTTGACTTTTCATTCCATCCACTATAGAAAACATTGATCTGGAGCTGCTTAAGAATTCTAAAAGCTGATTTACATGTTAGTCCATGCAAATTATCCTTTTCCATTTTGAGGGAGGCATAGATATCTGTGATCTAACTTGTGAATGTGGAAAAACATTGAAAAGTAAAAAAAAAAAATCAAAAATATGTGGCCCCTATCTGAAATGCAGTTTTGTCCTTATACATGTTAAACACTATACCTGTTGATGTATGTGTGTGAGTATGTATAAACATAATCTATATTTATATATTTGTTTCTAAAGTACAAAACTACAAATCCATATCTATACATATTGATTTAAAGGTATAGTAATATATACAGACATATAT